>NW_024040485.1:30796727-30991116 GCF_014851395.1 Micropterus salmoides | reverse complement strand
GCTGCAACCAACTGTTGCCTTACTAGGCCAAAAGCCTGACTATCACACATTGGTGTGTGGGTGTGTGTGTGTGTGGTGTGGTGTGTTGGTGTGTGTGTGTGTGTGTGGTGTGTGTGTGTGTGTGTGTGTGTGTGTGTGTGTGTGTGTGTGTGACAGTTAACACACCAGCTGTCAGGTGAGCCTC
The DNA here is from genome assembly GCF_014851395.1 of Micropterus salmoides. Taxonomy (NCBI): domain Eukaryota; kingdom Metazoa; phylum Chordata; class Actinopteri; order Centrarchiformes; family Centrarchidae; genus Micropterus; species Micropterus salmoides. The sequence goes on along the minus strand of NW_024040485.1, from coordinate 30,990,932 downwards.
TGGTTGTCATGGTGATGTATAGACTCCTGATGGTGTGTTTGGTGTTTCTATAGTGATTAGGTGTGAACGCTGAATAATGAAGACTGTGTGTGTTTTGTTTTTCAAATTAAAGTTAATGCTATGCAATCTTTAATCTTTTGTTTTGAAAGGATTTCCTAGTTGTTTTTTAAACACTGCAGAATGTTTCTCACAGATATTCAGAAATTTTATTTCGGTCAGTCTGACTCGACCACGGAAAGAAAAATAAATCTCACGGAGAAATAAAATGTGAGGACGTTTAATGTAAACCTAATGATCCTGATTTCTTTGTAGGCATAATAATAATAATAAAAAGAGACTCAGAGGCTCTGTTACGATGTGATGCTCGTAAAGAAAACTAGACTTGATGGATGAAGCCAGAAACTAAAGTGTTGGAAAAATGAAATGAAGTCAGAATCGTCAACAAAGTTCAGAAAAACCAGAAGCAGCTGCATTAAATAAACTCCAGGAGCTGTGCTAGTTGGAGGTGTGTTGATTCAGGTGCAGGTGCCGACAATGAAATACGATCCAGGAAGTCCAGATCCAAGAGTCTGAAGGTTAAGTCAGTCATCAAAATACTGCAACAGTTTTATAATAGTCTGAGACAGAAAGTTACAACTCTGGTTAGTTATCATGGAGGCAGTTTTTAATCTTTCATCAGCAGAAATACAGCGTTCCCAGTACAAAGTAATCTACCAGGAATGTGCACAGAAGGACCCAAACGCAGACAGTCGAGACGATATGATGATGAAGTCAGTGGTTTAATGACAAACAGAGCTCAATGGCAGGTAGTTAGGTAAGAGGCAAGTAGGTTGGTGCAGGTCCGGGATAAAAGCACAAAGCAAGAAACAAACACAGAAACAAGGGTGACTGAAAATGGAACAAAGGAGGTGGAACGGTGGATGTAGGCGGCGAAGGCCAGGTTACTGCAGAGCAGATGGGAGAAGTCAGAACAGGTGTGCAGATGGGTGGGGCAGTCAGGTGATGAGGGAAGGTCTGTTCCAGTAGACAGTAGTGGTCTGCAGGTCTGTTTGTTCTATAGGTCAGTAGTTCTCTACAGGTCTGTAATGATCTACAGGTCTGAGGAAACGTGGGATGTTTTGTTTTCTTCTAACAACAGACATTTGTTGGCAGGTCTAGACACCCGGGCTTATCCTACACTAAATTATTTCATGATATTTATTATTTACTATAATCCGACCCATTATTGGCTGTAATAAATGAAATAAATATGAACATGTTGCCTAATGTAAGATAGGCTATACGTATACCCACAGATATACACACAAAAAAAAGCAATCATGCATAAATTCATCCATACATTTAGTAATCATTACTCCTTCCATCATCAGGTTATCAATTTCAGACAGTAGCCACTTTAAATATGATCCTTAACAGCTTACGTATGTATATTTGTATGCAAGCCAATAAAACTACAGAGCAATATCACACTCTGATTGAACCAATCCACAGTGCAGTAACAGTAATTAGTGTAATTAAATAGCATACTTTGGACCTGTAACCCATCTAATAATGAAAGCTGGAGTTACAGGCCTGCTTTGACTGCACTGGCTGGAGTGTTTGAGGCTGCAGCCACTGACCTGGATGAACTAACTGACACTGTGACATCTTACATCAGCTTTTGTGAGGACATGTGTGTGCCGACTAAAACCTTCCGCACATACAACAACCAAAAACCAGCCCAGGAACACTCTGACTAAGGAGGTCAAAGCTGCAAAGAGGAGCAGAAATGCTAAATAACAGCTTTTCAGCTAACGATCGTGCATCAGTGTGGAAAGGCCTGCGGACACTCCCCAACTACACGCCTCACCACATCCAAAACTCCACTGACTTTGTAAAAACAAAGTTCGAGGACTGAAACTGGATCCAGATGAAACCATGGTATCCTATGACGTAACTTCTTTGTTCACCTGCATCCCCACCATAGAGGCAGTAGAAACCGTTAGGAAACGGCCAACACAAGACAACACCCTGGACTACAGAACCTGCCTCAGCCCTGACCAAATCTGTAAATTACTCGACCTCTGTCTAAACACCACCTACTTCCAGTACAACGGAGGATTCTACAGACAGAAGCATGGCTGTGCCATGGGCTCACCGGTATCCCCGATTGTGGCCAACATCTACATGGAAGAAGTGGAGAGTAAAGCCATCAACTCCTTCAGAGGAACAGCACCGAGCCACTGGTACAGATATGTGGACGACACCTGGGTCAAAATCAAAAGCCAGGAAGTGCAAGCCTTCACAGAACACATCAACTCTGTGGACAGTAACATCAAGTTCACACGAGAAGATGTTCACAACAACAGTTTGGCCTTCCTGGACTGCGCTGTACACATTGAAGAGGACAGGAGCCTGCAGATTGGTGTTTACAGAAAACCCACACACAGACCAATACCTACTGTTCGATTCCCACCACCCACTGGAGCACAAGCTAGGGGTCATGAGAACACTGCACCACAGAGCGGAAAACATACCAACACGCCCAAGCCAGAGAGAAGGAACAGAACCACCTGAAGGGGGAACTTACAGCCTGTGGATACCCTAAATGGACCTTTGTGAAAACAGCCACAAGATCCAAGAAGAACAAAACTACAGGGGAGGAGGAAAAGAAGGTCAAACGCAACAACATTGTGATTCCATACGTGTCTGGAGTATCAGAGAAACTCAGGAGGATTTTCAACACACAACATCCCTGTGTTTTTTAAACCCAAGAACACTAAGACAGATGCTGGTCCACCCAAAGACCGCACACCCAAACACAAGAAAAGCAATCTAGTGTATGCGGTCCAATGCAGTGAGGAATGCACAGACCTGTATATTGGGGAGACTAAACAACCACTACACAAACGCATGGCTCAACACAGAAGGGCCAACTCCTCAGGTCAAGACTCTGCAGTCTACTTACATCTGAAGGACAGAGGACACTCGTTTGAGGACCACCAGGTGCACATTTTAGACAGAGAAGATGGATGGTTTGAAAGAGGTGTCAAGGAAGCTCTACACCAGGGTGGAGAAGCCGTCATTGAACAGGGGAGGGGGTCTACGCCACCACTTATCCCCCACTTACAATGCTGTCCTTTCATCACTTCCAGGAAACTCAACAAACGTAACCTATTGGCCTCAGGTGAAGATACCAACGATGGTCGTTCAGTCTTGGCCACAGGTAGTCTTAACGACTGTAACGACTGTCGTCACAGCAACAAGGAACACTAATGAACCAGCGGTATCGATGACCCGGGCCAACGACCCCACTGAGGTTAAATAGCTGAGTTTCCCTGCCAGTCAGTCAGAACTGAAGAAGTCCTTTGGATAAGGGACGAAACGTCTTCCAGTAGCTTCAACCAAGTCCAGTTGCCCTTGATTTTAACCTTCGTTGGATAACTATGACCTGGATGACTGAGAATCTTCATAGACATCTTGAAAGACTAGTGTTTGCCCACCTAAAGGACATTACAGGCCCCTTGCTGGACCCCCTGCAGTTTGCCTACAGGTCAGTGGATGATGCAGTCAGCTTGGGTCTGCATCACATCCTGCAACACCTCGACTCTCCAGGGACACATGCAAGGATCCTGTTTGTGGACTTCAGCTCGGCGTTCAACACCATCATCCCGGACATCCTCAGCACCAAACTCACCCAGCTCACTGTGCCAGCCTCCACCTGCCAGTGGATCACAGACTTCCTGACTGACAGGAGTCAGCAGGTGAGGGTGAGGCTGGGGAGCATCACATCCAGCACCCGGACTTTCAGCACTGGCGCCCCCCAGGGGGTGTGGGCCCTCCCCACTGCTCTTCTCCCTCTACACCAGTGGTCACTAATAGGCAGACCGCGGCCCGGATCCAGCGGCGCAGCTTCTCTAGCATTTACTGTACTGGTTTAGCGGGCCAGGAAACTCCTAGACCATTTTCATGTGCTCTAATCGTCTCATGTGACGCTGCTCAGCCAATCAAATCTGTGCATTCCGATGCTTGCGAGTTGAGTCCGTGAGATTCAGGTTTGAGGACTTCGTTTTGGAAACACACGAATTGAGGAGATGAAAGGGAGAAGAGATTTCACATGGCTTTTAATCAAGAATGTACAGATTCTTCCATGTAGATTCCTCCCACGGGCAGTTCAGAACCAGAATATGTCATAGATCTCCAATCCTAGCTGGCAGGACAAGCTAGAGCTCACATTTCTCACCGAACAAGAGAAAGTAGGAAAGTGGTAGCTCTGTAAGAGGGAATGAAGGAGAAGAGGAGGCATTATATCATCATCATCATATTTGATTTGAGAGTCCGTTGTTGACTAAAAACATATGTTGATACAACTAAACATTATTGTACCGAATGATAACGCAAGTTAGTCATTTTTGATGTTCTGGACCTTTGCTTCGGGAAATTTTCTCTAACTGGACCTCTTTGAATTCTAATTGAATACTCCTGATCTACTCCAACGACTGCACCTCAGGAGACTCATCTGTCAAACTCCTGAAGTTCGCTGACGACACAACGGTCATCGGCCTCATCCGGGACGGTGATGAGTCGGCCTACAGACGGGAGGTTGGTCAGCTGGCTCTCTGGTGCGGTCAGAACAACCTGGAGCTTAACACGCTCAAAACTGTGGAGATGACCGTGGACTTCAGGAGGAGCCCCCCCCCCAGCCAGAGGATGTACTTCCTGCACCAGCTCAGGAAGCTCAATCTGCCCAAGTAGCTGCTGATCCAGTTCTACACAACCGTCTGTTCTCTGCACCTCCATCACTGTCTGGTTTGGATCTGCCACCAAAAAGGACAGGAGCAGACTACAACGGACAGTCAGGACTGCAGAAAAGATCATTGCCCCCTGCCCCCCCCACCCGTCTTTCAATCCTTGTGACACCCTGGTCTACATGTTCTGGACCTCTGGTTCTGACTGAATGGTCACCTGGTTTGTGTATTTCTATTTTGCCACCACATCACAGAGGGAAATATTGTACTTTTTACTTCAGACAGATATAGTTACCAACTACTTTACAAATTAAGATTTTACATAGAAAACATGAATTATAGATTAGAAACCGAACAGTTCATAATATATTTAAAATTAGAGTAATCTTGGCCAAATACAACAGTAAAAAGCTACCGTCTCATGTGGAGACAGACCGGTTGACAGAGCTGCTTTCTCACGCCGCCTCATTTCTGTCTAATTTCTTATAATAAAAAAAAGGTTTGAAGAAATGTTTAAAACTGAATTTTAATATTTCAGTGATTTACAGATTTGCACATAAATGATTTGGGATTAAATCACTTTACATATAATATTTCAGTTTCATTTTTTACTATTTTGAACAATTATTTACAGTTACACAGTATATTGCATACATTTATTTTGGTGCCTGTGTCACCTCTCTTGTATTTTGGGTTTTTGGCAGCTTAAAACTTTATTAAATGAACAAACCGAGAATCAGACTCACAGCTGAGTTTGTGCTGAAATAAAGGACACCGTGTATGAGGGTGAGGACAGTTTAAAAGGTAGACAAGTGTTTACATGTAAACGTTGTCTTTGCAGAAGACTGAAATATAAATGCATTAATAACCATCAAATAATAATCCAGTAATAAAGCAGTACACTAAAATCAGTATCAGACAATTGTCCTTATTTTTTTAAAAGTAATGTCTGGGCATTTTCATGCCTTTGTTTAGCACTGGTGTCTTTTTAGTTTAACATTTTCCTAATCAATTATTTTTTATTTGATCTTAATTTTCCTCTTTGATGTGTCTTATAGTTTTATATCGCTTTTCTTTTTTAAACGTTAATCTTCCCTAATAACTTCTATTTTGGTTATTTGGTAATGCTGGAATTTTTTAAAATATTGTCAAGCACCTTGTATTGTTATTTTACACAAAAGGCGCTCTGAATGATTAATTTATTAGTGGAAGTTTAAATATGGGAATCATCTTTTGTAAAATGTGTTTTCAGACAGACAGAGCAGCAGATCAACACATTTGTTTTAAATAAAATATAGAAAGAATTATCAGCTCACAGAACAACACTTAAAAATAAAATCTTAGTTTTTATTTCTAATCTTAAGTTATTTTGATCAAAACTTTAAATGTGAGCGATGAAGAGGAAACAACCTGCAGCTCTGAGTTTGGACACCAGGGGGCAGTGAAGCACCGAGGAGAGCTGGAGTCTGCAGACAGTTAGAGGCAGGAAGAGTTCCAGCAGCAGAGTCTGAGAGGCTGCAGGCAAACACAGGAGGGAGAAATGAGCTTTTCAGGGGCCACAGCAGATTTAATGTTGGGCCCCAGACCTTATTTCTGCTATTTTTGCTTCTGTGCAAAGACTCAGAGATGATTCCCAGATTCTGTTTGTCCGCAGTGATTAAATGAAGGTCAGGAATTTGTGAAGAAATTCATTTGAATATCTGATAAGGGGAATCTGATCAAACCTGCCACGCTGCGGTTAAACCTGACCAGCTGTTTGCTTCATGAGCATATTCTAGCCTACTGTACTACGACTAGTTTTGTCACAGTCCAGTGTTTCCATCAGCAGCAGTACTCTTTATTCTATTATATAGTAAAACATACACACCAACTTATAAAACCATATTATCAGAACTACCACAATTATCATCATTATTGTATTATATACTTTACCAGATGGAAAACCCTTTACACCCGTTTCTCTCCATTTCAAATACTCACAGAACAGGATAAATACGTAGATTTTGTGAGCCATTCTTGTCGTTTATCTGTAGAAATTGTATCTCTGTCTATTTTTGTTGCGTCTGTGAAATCTTTGTGTAATGTTTGTCATTTTTAATAAGTCATATCTGCATACATGAAAACTAAGATGCAGATTTTTCAGTCAGAGTTCATCTCAGAGTTGTGTTTGTGAGTTTCTTTGATTTAAACTAAAGAACATCACACTGTGGTTTTTGGTCAGAATGATTATTATTGATGGACAAAGTGAAGACTGGATTTATTTCTGCAGATGATTGGAGACGCCTGCAGACATTACTACAGGTACAGTATTTTAATGCAAATGTCAGGTCATTGCCAGAGATTTTTACTAATTAATTATTCTGTGTATCCATCCTTTAATATTTTCTTTTTGCCTCCAGCTGCTGTTGTTGATGTTCATCAGTTTCCGTCTGTGATGCAGTAAAAGCAGCAGAAATTAAATATGCTTCATCTCTACATGTGAATTCTTGTTTTGGATAAATAGACATTTGACTTAACATTAATCACACTTGAAAGATCAAATTTCAAGGATTCGTATGAAGTAGTATCCATTAAAAAATGTATATAAAAACATTTCAATAAGCTCTTTTTGTCATGTTTCGTTGTATTTTGGTATTTAAGGCAATAACTGTTTAAGTTCTGCTCTGTTGAGCAAAGCAGTAAAGATGTGAGTTATAGCAGTATTTCTTATTTAGGAACAATAACTTGTGATACTGACAGTTTATTTTTACCTGTTAATCCAGCTCAGGTGTGCAGCGGGTGGAGCCTTTCCAATCTAGTAACAGTAGCAGTTTGAGTACTACCAGTGAGTACAGCTACTGTTACTAACACTACTACTGTCAGTAGTTACTGCTAGTACTGGTGGTAGCAGTATGCACAGTAGAGATGTTGCAAAGTGCTGGAGGAGCAGCAGCAGCAGTAGTAGTAGACATAATGATGATAGTAGTAGTAGTAGTAGTATGGCAGACCAGAAACAGGATCAGAAGAGCCGTGAGCAGGTATAAATGGTAAGAGGCTGATGAGGGAAGTGAGAGCAGGTGTGGCGGTCAGGTGAAGGGGGGAGGAGGGACAGTCTGAGGAGGACACCTGGTGGAGAGCTGGAGGATGGCAGGTCTGAGGATCCAGATCCAGAGGGCAGTGCTGAGGGGAAGAAGGGACTGAGGAGTACATTTACTCGTGAAATACAGAAGTACAGTTTTTAGCAGTGGAGGAGAAAGTATTAAGATCCTTTACTTCAGTAAAAGTACTCATACCACACTGTAAAAATAAGAAAATGTTGCAATGTTTAAGTAAAACTATGCAGAATAAGTATAATCATAAAAACGTAACTTAAAGTATTAAGAGTAAAAGTACTCTGATACAGTTATACTATTATATATTTTATCATCATCATCAACTAATTGACTGACGGAAGGTTTCAGCTGTACTTTTAACAAAACATCCGATTTTTAGAAACTCTTGTTTTGTTTTGTGTAAAAATTTGTGAAGTAACTAAAGTTGTATAATGTAGTATTTCGTCTGAGATGTTGTGCAGTAGAAAAGACTCACTACAAGTACCTCGTCGTAGTATTAGTCATAGTATTAGTAGTAACAGAGGTATTAATCATCCGGTGACCTCTGACCCTTCATAATGCTTTTCGGGTCAAAGTTGAACTTGATGAACGGAGGTGAACGCCTGATGATGCTGCGCTCTGATTGGACGACAGCAGCACTGCCTCAAACTGAAATGAGGTGAACCTGCAGAGTGGCGGCTCTGCGGGTTCAAACTCCACATGGCGACCTGATTGGACGGCCCGTCGTCTCGCTCCAGTGGTGAGAGCCAATCGGCACGCAGCTGCCGGTTGTTCCAGTGTTTAATGTGCAGCAGGTCGCACTTCCTGTTTGAGGCCTGCGGCTCTGATGGCGAGTGAGGACTCATCTCTGGATGTGTGTCAGCAGAGTAACCGGGTACATGTACTCAAGTACTGCACGTGACTACAATGTTGAGATACTTTTTACTTCTAGTCCACCATATCTTAAAGGGAAATGTAGTACTTTTACTGCAGTACTTTTATCTGACAGATTTAGTTACTTTGCAGGTTCAGATTAATTAAAAGAGTATTATTAATCCAAAATAATATAAATATATAAGTATTATTTAAGGTTGAGATGAAACTTTATTGATCCCTGCTGGAACATTCACAAACTACCCAGCAGTATGTAAATTACCTGCTGCAACATTAAAGTGATTAATGCATCAATAATTATAATCCTGTTCTATATTATTCTGCATGATGTGTACTTTTACTTTTGGTATTTGGTAAGTATTTTTTTATAGTAATATTTTTGTAGGTTTGAATGTAGTACTTTTCCTTCTAGTGGAGTATTTCTACACTGTGGTGTTACTTAAAGACTCAGAGGTCGTCCTCCGGCCTGTCATGGTGACAAAAATCCGTCCAGATGAACTCTTTAATAAGAACAGGTGCATGCTGGGTCATATTTAACTTGTGGATGTGTGCGTGGTCAAAAGTGTTTCAAACATTGTTCTAAATGAACCACGAAAAATCCAGTCATGTCATGAAATGTGCTCAAATACTGGTCGGAAGACTGAAACTCAACATTTAGGCTGCTGAAAACTGTTTCATATCGAAACAGCATCACAGACTTCCATGTTTGTTTATCTTTATTTTTTACGCCGGCTTCCCTCCGTTTAACAGCAAAACACTATGAACTGTGGGTAATTCCCTCAGGTAAAGTCTGCAGAGATGCGGCCCATACAGGAAGTCTTTGACAGGGGGACCGTCCTAAACCCGGGAACGCTCCTCGGTGTCCGTGTACGTGGGGATCAGGACTCAGCTGACACTGAGGGGAACTATAATTTATCTTTTGGAGCACGAGGACAAGAGTTTGTGGGAATCTGGGAATTTGGATGAGACAAAGAGGAGTTTACCTTCTACCTGCGTGGCTGTGGCTCAGGTGCTGCGGTGGTCATCCTTTAACCTGAAGGATGCTGGTTTGATCCCCGTCTCCCCTGCTCTGCTTGTGGAAAGGTCTTTGGGTCCTTGACACTATTTGCCAAATTGCTGAAGTGAACGTGCGTCTCAGGCCGTGTCTATTTTCAAAACCGTAACTTTTTCTATGCGGTTTGGCCGTTCGTCCACACGAACCACAGGTCGCTGTTTGAAAACTCCTGTTGCAGTGTTGTGGTGTGAGTTTTTGCCGTGCGATGTCAGAGTTTCTGGTGTCAGGCCCCACACAGAGACCTTTCTCTACGTTTGCACCTCCCAGACTAAAACAGCGAAAACGAAGACCTGAAATGGAGAAGTTTGCCAACACTGCCGACCCCGTTTTTGGTTTAAAAACTCCAGGTAGCGTTTTAGTGAAGACGGGCAAAACCAGAGGACTTTAGAAACGAAGATGCAGACGCTCACGTTCGGCTCTCTGATTGGCTCTAATCAGTCATGCAAAGCAGAAACACGATGCTGCTGGCAGTAGTTTTAGCTGATTGTTCGTCTGCATTACTTTAGTGTACTTTAAATCTTCAGTAACTACAGAACAGACCATCTGCCTCATGTTCGCACAGACACGTGCACGCCCAGTGAGCGTGAACGGCCTCTAGATGAGCGTTTTCAGTCTTAATGTAGTCGGAGATCAGCTCTGATACGCAGCTAAAGCACTGCTGTGGACGGAGATCGTAGTGCGCGCCACTGCCTGCTTTGTTTATGACGGTTACATCGCCGCATGGTGGTTCGGCGTGCTCTTTACAGCGCTCGAAAGCGTGTTTTTGCACTTTCATGTAGACAGATTTTTTTTTTTAAACGACAGAGGAAAAACTCAGATTATAAAAACACCCGTGTGCGTGTGGACTCGGCCTTCAGTGTGTGAACTGGTGAATGTGACGTAGTGTAAAGATCTTTGAGGGCTCACAAAGACAAGAAACTATACAAATACAGAACATTTACCGTCTCACACATGTTGTGGTGTTTTTAAATTCATTTTCTGTCCAAGTCAATCGCTACTCGCTCTGAAAACTCCGCTGATCTAAGAGCTGACTGGCTTCGACACTGATGTTTTAAAGAAACTCTTCATCTTCTGTTTAATGGAAAGACTTGGACTGTAGTCAGATCTTCTACTGTGACGTTTTAAATCCTTTACTGATCTGACTGAACCGTCTCTCAAACACTAGATGTCGCTGTGTCTTTAAAAACCAAACCTTCAGTTCGCCTCTTTACAGGAAGTGGGCATGTTTTCAACATCATAGTTTCAGAGGCTTTACTGAACAGAATGATGTAACTTAAAAAGTGTAATAAGGGTCAACTCATTTTCTAAAAACGTGCTTTACCAAACGTGCTGTTGTCCTTTTATGGTGAAGGTCGTGACGCCAAGCTAAAGGAAGTAGTATTTTTTACTATTAGTACTACAAAATAAACTTCTGATCATTCGTTGTTGTTGATATTTCTATATAAATATATAGAATAAATACATGGAAATAATACTAGTTCTACTACTTACAACTGACATGTCGGTGTACCAACATATTTCTAGCATCATAACATCACACAGTTTTACAAATACTAGATGGACACGACATTAATTGGCCCTTAAAAACAAGAAACTGATTCCTGATCCTGAGTGATGACAATGACCAAAAAGATCCTGATTATTTTATTATTATTAATATGTTGATATTAAACCGTCTGGTGCAGGCCTATATTTGAATAAACCTGTGGCATCTGTTAAAAACAAACACTGATTGTTGTTCTTATTGAAGGAAATGCAAATACAAACAGGGTGAGTCCACAATATGAACATTGTTTACTTCAGTCCTGTCAGTATCATGAAGCAACGTTAAAGCTCTGGAAACATCTGGACAGGCAGATGTGGGGCCCCGACAGTCTGAATATCTGACAGATCAATAAAGGAAACTGTCGGTCCTGCTCTGTGTTGTTGTTATTGAGCTGAGTGTCTGTATCTCAGGATGTGAGTTTGAGCTGGAAAAGCAGACGGCGAACACGTTTGTTAATCTGAACAATCCTTTTAGGAGGCTTGGAAGGACATTATTTTAATTTTTAAAGACCTAAAGTTTTCCAGACGGAGACGAGCTGTCAGACAACTGACGGGCTCAGACCTGCTGGATTTACTGCTCATTCCTTATTTAGTTAAACAAAAATAACATTTAGCTCTTTCATAAACAACAACAACAAAGATCCAACTGATTTACACTGAAATATGGGGACAGGTCTCCTGATGGGGGCGCTATGGCAACCATCTAAAGTCAAAAATTAAAATGTATTAAAAATGAGCTTTATGTCATTTTAATCAGCGTTCAGTGTGTCTTTGATGTGATTGTGATACAATGCAAATAGATAAATAACTTATATTAAGAATAATTTGTTTAAAACAACAAAATGAAAATGAAAATGAATAATTTGAATATGAATAAAATGAAAGATGTGCCTTTTAAAAATCAATACTTACAAATCAATACTTTTAGGAAATTTATCAACATGTTTTTAATATTTTTTAAATATTGTTATTATATTTTATAATATTGTATGTATAATGTTTGATAAATAACAAAAATACAAATTCCGAAACCCAAACCTTAACTTAAAAATAAACACTTAATAAATAAATACTTTAACAAATATATATTCCAAAAATATTAAAAAATTATAGATAATGGGTTTTTTTATATATTTTTTAATATTGTTAGAGTTCTATGATAAATAACAGAGAATAATAAAAATGTCAGTACTTATATTTACTAATAAATACTACTTTAAATATATCTATTCCAAAAAATATCCCTAAATATAAATCTTTCTAAAATATTGTTAAATTTAAAACAATAACACATATTCCTGTACTTATACCTATAAATAAATACTTATTATATTAAAAATATATACGTCCTAAATGTCAAAAATATATATTTTTAAATGTATTTTAAAATATTGTTAAATTTCTATGATAAATAACAAATTCCTGTACTTATACTTACAAATAAATACTTAAGAAAAAATACTTTAAATATATATATCCAAATAATATCCCTAAATATCAAAACACTATATGTATGTTTTAATATAGTTAAATTTAAATTTAAGAAAAATACAATAATACATATTCCTGTACTTACTATAACTAAATAAACTTACTATAAATAAATACTTTCCCACAAAGTCCTAAATGTCAAAAATACATATATTTTTAATTATAAAATATTGTTAAATTGATGATAAATAACAAAAAAACAATAATAAAAATTCCTGTACTTATTCTTACAAATAAATACTTATATTAATTTATATTCCAAAATATTAAAAATTATATATATTTTAAATATTGTTATAACACCTAAATGCTCCCCCCGTTCACCTGGCTGAGTGTCAGTAACCCATGTGAGTAAAGTGAGGCCCCGACACGTCGCCCAGCGTTCACCCTGTGTGTGATGAAGTGTCTTTTACATTCCTGTATGTGGGCTTCCTCTCTGAGCGTCGGGCCCTGCAGGCTGCAGCTGACATGACCGAACAGAGATCAGATCCTCCTACACTCGTTCAGGCTCCGTCATGTTTGTCTCGGGCTGACGGCAGACTGGAAACCAGCGACCAGCGTCTCTGCTCTGGATCCACGTTTACCAGCTCGTATTGTTTGATCAAAGCCGGTTTTGGTTACAGAGCAGGTCTGGGTGCTTTTTGAATTTAAAAAAAGCACACAGCCCGTATTCAGCAACTGTTTAAACGAGCCGTTACAGTCACCGCCTCAGCCACGCCCCCAGCACGGCCCGCCTGACTCACTGACATTTCATTGATTTAACTTAATTAACAGCAGAACACCAAGCGGTCTATCTGTCACTGAGCTGCAGGCTCAGCTCGCTGTCATTTACCAACACGTCCTCATACTTAAACAATAAAATAGGTTGATTGTTAATTGTCCTTAAAACGACAAATAAGAGCGATGGAAAGTAACCAGCGACAAGCTGACCTTTAAGGGTCAGTGTGTAAGTTTTAGTGGCATCTAGTGGTGAGGGCTGTGAATTGCAACCAACAGCTCATGGTGCATTCAGGTGCTCCTTCTTCGTACGTATTCACTGTATTGACGAAATGCAAAACATACTTGCATACAACATCCAAACTTACGTAGGTCACATGACGTTAAACACATGGTAAACATGAAACGGTCATAGTTTGGTTTGGTTTAGACGTAAAAACCCAGTCTCCTCCCAGGGCGTCAAATACCGACACTGACAAAGCTTGACAAAATATCGCTATTTGATGCACAAGGTACCCTTCAGCGTCCACATGAGACGCCCTGGGCTTTAAGTAACTTAAATGAACCCCATCCGTCGTCTGAAACCAAAAGTTACATACGTGACTCGCTTTAACCCAAACCGCAGTCTTTTCCTAACCAACCTGCGACCATTTGACAACGCGGACCACATATTAAAAAGGCGTTTAAGTACTTCACAACTGATCCTGTGATTTAGGCCCCTTCCACACCAACTCCGTTTTAGTTTACAAACACAGAATAAAAATGAATCCGATGTCCGTATCGAAGATTGACTGGGAAGTCGTAAAGTAAACGTATGTTGACCTGGAAACAGACATTTTTGAAGTTTATGGTGAAGTTCCTGCTCTTTGTCTTCTGCACGCTGCTCTTCACTGTTTCACTGCTCCGTGTTTAAACTCTGAGATAAACTTAGTCTCAATAAACTTTCACCACCTGGTTTATTAGACAGCTGTTAACTGTCGCCGTCCTGTGAGGTCCAACGGTGTCCTCAGATCAAGTTGAAGTACCTACAGTATACAACAGCGTACAAATACTGCATTCAAAAATACTACTTCAGTACAAATACAGAAGTATTATCATAAAGGTTGTGAAGTATAAAATATGTAGTAGTCCCTGTGCAGCAGGATGACCTGTCACTGTTTTGTTATCATGTTTTTCATTCTCAGATTGTTAAAACTGATCAATGTTGGAGCTGCTTGAGATTATTAGGGGATTTTAATCCACTTCTTCACGACCTTTTCATCATGTGACCTCTAAAACAAAGTGATGTCTGCTTGAGTAATCGGCTTTTTGGTCGTTGCTATAAACTATTTTTGGCGATCACTTGTTACTTTGAGGCTGTTTAATAAATAACTCGATATTTTCCTTTTAAAAACTTTGGATTAAAATATAAAGATTTTGCGTAGGACGTTTTTCTTCTTCTGTCCTCTCTTAATAATCTTTTCTCAGCCGTCAGATTTGTCTTGCGACACCTTGTGAGGATCCAAATTCACAAGTTATGAGAACAGTGTTTAAAATATGTTATAGAATACTATAACATATTTTAAACACTGTTCTCATAACGCTTTGTGAAAATTCCTAAAACTGCAAGGGTTCCTACAGCTGTTACAGAACTGTGGAGGAGTGAATTGGTACAATACCTACCTCTGAAGTATTTCTACTGGTAGGGAGTTTAATGGAGACGTTACTGCTGTCTACCTCTGACCTGTGTTATTTCAACCGTCCTGCAGAACTTAAATTAGATCATTTAAAAAGATAAAAGAAAACAATGGAGGAAAAGTAAGTTTTCCTGCTTCTCTCCGGTTATCTTGCGACCTCTTGTGGGGCCCCGACCCCCAGGTTCATCCCTCCAAAATGCACCACAGATTCTGTAACTCCTCCCTCAGAGTCAGACTCTCAGACTCTTTAGTCATTAACTGGACCTGAACGTGCAAAAACTCAACTAATGTACGATATTCTGGTTTATTATGTCTCAGTACTGCAGTTTTTAAGGATTCCATCACTCAACATTATCGACATTCATTATTATTATTACAGCTTATTCATTACACTTAAAATACTGCAAATATTTCCACTAATTCCAATTTATTTTTTCTAATTGCCAACTTTTTATTATTTCTATTCATTTAATGTCATTAGCAAACTGTGAAATGAATAGATTCTGGTGTTAAATGTTATTTGAGTAACCAGATCCTGTAGCTGTGAATAAATGCAGTTATAATAATTATTCCCTCTGGAATGGGGTTTTACAAAGGGAAATACTTGAGTACAAGCACCTCACAATTGTATTTACTTTCTTTCCAACTGCGCTGACCTGAGGCCTGGAAAGCTAATAGAAACGCCTGCGAGTTCACCTCCTCCTGAAAGTTCTTCGTGGTGTCGGCCGCTGAGCAGAAGAAAAAAAAAACAAACAAAACAAGCAGAGATACAGAAGTACAACTCACAAAATAAAAGTCCGGTTTATTGTCAAACAACAAACTTCGCACATACATCAAAACAGGCCGCCATAAAACAAAATAAGTCGCTGACAAAAAACAAAATAAAAAGGAAAAAGAAAAGAGGCTCTTTTCTTTGGCCTTACCCTCCCATACAAACAAACTAGTTATGGTACAGCTAAAGTACATACATTAAATTTACTGGAATGCTCTGAGTTCAACGGCTTAAGAGGTTTTCGTTCAGGTTTTTTTTAAAACTGTTTTTTACAGGTTGTTTTTTTTCTTCCTAGTATCTGTTGAGATATCGTAACATGGTCAACCAAGTAAAATATTTCGTTGAAGAAGCACCGATTTGGTCTGACGAGATCGCTGCCGAGGAGGGGAGCTGGCCCCCCCTCCCCCTGCTCCTAACAATATGTACAAAAATATAAAATGTAAATAAAAATACAAACAAATTCTCCTTTCGTGTTGTTGTTGTTGTGAAGCCGGATTTCTGCGTCGATGCGGTGGCAGGTTCCTCTAGAAAATTTTGTTTTGCAGTTTTGCGGGTTGGGGTGGGGGTGGGGGGGTGGACGTGGTAGATGTTTGTTGAACTCTACTTGCTAATGACCATGTTGGATTTTTTTTACATTTTTTTATTTATTATTATTATTTTTTTCTCCTTTAAAATCAGTCCTCCCGCCCCTCCACCTGTGACATAGAAAAAAAAAAAAAACAGTCATAGGTGGAAGAATCAGGAAGTGGTTCAGCAGGATGGCGCGAGGGGGGAAAACGCATCAATCGTCATCGTCGGTTTTCTGCTTCTTGGTTTCGACGTCGTCCTGAAGAAGAAGAAGAAGAAGAAGAGTTAGTTAAATGGTGAGACCTGATTGGTCGCTCAGATTCTTGGCGGTAAAGCTTGGATTTCGCCGCTTCACCTCTTCGTCGTCGTCGTCATCTTCAGCCGCCCGTTTTGTGCCGCCCTCAATCTCATCCTCGTCGTCCTCCTCGTCTTCCTCGTCACCTGCGGGACGAAGGGCGAGAAGAATGAGATTTGTTTTGCCAAGATTTGGGAAAATATTTGTATCATTAAGATAAAAATAATCTTCTAGCTACCTTCTCCATCATCTTCCTCGTCCTCCTCATCCACTTCCTCGTCATCTTCATCATCTACCTCGGGCTCGCCGTTTTCCTCGTTCTCCTGATGAAGAAAAGAAATAAAAATAGTGTTTAAAGTGACTTTCTGAAGCCGTGCAGGCACAAGCTCACTGTACCAGGAGGAAGAGGAGGTTACCTTTCCGTTGGTGGCAGCATCTTTGCCGTTCTCCTTCTCCTCCACCAGCTTCTTCTCTTTCAGGTCCTGATGGAAACAAACCAGAGGGAAAAAATTTGAATCAGAAAAAAAACAACTATAAAATACAGATGATCAGAGTTTGAGATGCAGCTGCTGTAGTGAAACTTCTGCAGGCTGCTGCTACCTGCCCTGCTACCTAATGGCCTAGTTAGACGAGTCCCAGTGCATGCTGGGAGCTGCACATTTCAGCCCTCTCCCTGTCAGAATGAAAGCTTCCTATTTAAACACCATATTGGTCTCTGCAGACCCCCCCTCCTCCTCCCCCACTCCATCCCCTCTAATGTGTTGTAATCTGATACTTTCATGTGGCCCCCAGGGCACTCTGGGTATTGTAGTCTTCCGCGGGCTGCCATCGCCGCCATATGTCACGAGACACGCCCGGGAGAGGCACTGCAATACCCAGGATGCACCGCTCCGTTTAAAATAACACAGTAGGGCGCAGGAGCGGGGAGGGGGGGTGGGAGGTGGTGATGATGATGGAGGAGGAGGAGGAGGAGGCGGCGGCCGCGAGCGCGATGCACGCTGCTGGCCGCTCGTTGTAACGGAGGCTGGAAAGGACAATAGAAGACGACACATGGCAGGCGAGGAAAGCGGCCAGAAAAGCGAAAATAAAGCGGCCCTGCGGGCCCGGGGACCGCAAGCACACCGTCACAAACACCTTCAGGGGCTTTCTGCTCTCCACTTAGACCGGAAAACCGCCCGCCGAGCCTATTAATAGCGCTCGGTTTCCTCGTTTTGTCGACCGTTCACAGCCTATTATCCCCACTGCACGCGCGCCCGGCCCACACATACACTGTTATTAATTACTTTACATAATCTTATTGCTTAAAATCCATTAAGCTGTTTAGGAGCATCGCTGGCTCCTTGGCAGGAGACAGCTGAGGTTCAGTGTGAGCTCGGAGGCTCCGCGCACTCTCACCGACTGCGCGTAAAAACGCGCTTGTGCGTAAAAATGCTCCACAACTATAAATAGTGGCTGAACAGACACCCCGGATTACCGGCGTTAATGCCAGGCCCAAACTTTCCCCCCCTCCACCTTCTCCATATGTTCATTTGTTATAATCACTCATAATTATTCAGCTCCGCGGCTCGCTGCTGCTGCTCTTATTATCTAAATGGCTGGATCCTGTTCTCCCTGCTGCCGCTGCGGAGACCCGACTCCCCCCGCGGGGGCTATTAAAGTTTTACCCAATCTGATCCAAAGTCCACCTGGACGGAAATTAACATTTAAAGAAGCACAAAGATGGTCAGACAGAAGGAGGGAGACGGGACCACAACGAGGGGGGAAAACCAGCACCGTCACATCACACCTCCACAGCACGGACACACGCACACGCACGGAGGGGAGAAGAAGAAGAAGTGGACTGCATTACAGAAAAAAAGAGAAACAAACTTTTCCCCTGAGACATAAAAGCGCCCTGCAAACATGCTCCAAAAAACAGAGAAGAAGAAGCGGAAGCCGCGGCTCGCTGTGTGTCAGACTCTCCGGTGAACGGAGGCTGAACAAACGGAGTCCGTTCACGCAGCAGCAGCAGCGACCTTCCTGAGTCGGTAAACAAACCGGGTCGGACGGTGCAGGCAGGCCCGCCGGTGCCTTTTAATAAACTAATAACACATTTCACTAAAGGCTGGAAGCGGAGAGCCACGAAAGTTGACATTGGAGTGAATTGCGCACCTCCTCCGTCCTCCATTCAAACGGACCAACTTCACTACAAACCCAGCTGGAGCCTCCGAAAATCCCATTTAGTCCGCCGCTCGGCTCCAGCAGCTCCTCACGGTTACCGTTACTAAAAAAACGACCCGGGATAAACTGAACCTGGACGCGGGATTTGACTTTGAATCGATTCGCATTAAGCAAACCCGCAAGAGGTGAATAAATGTGCGAATAGGCGCGTCGATCCAGCGACCAGAGCTGCGCGTAAAAAGCCTCCAAATAAAAAAAAAAGCGGTGGAGTGTGAGCTGGAGCGAGTCGTGTTTATCGGGGCTCCGGTCCGGACTTGCTGCCGAGGAGAACCGAGCCGCCTTGTATAAACAAAGAACCCCGCGCAGACTGTTCCTATCCGGACAATGAGACGCGGGGCTTGTATCAGCCCGTCTCCATGATGCGGTGCCGAGACCCCCCGCTTTATTTCTATCATGTTTCCCAGCAGAGTTCAGAGAAAGAGATTTCAAACACCGGCTTTTTCTCCTCCTCCGGGCTCCTCCGGCAGGGTCCCCCACTTCTGTAGAGTCCGAATGAGCGCGAAGCGACGACGGGAAGGTGTTTTAAAAATGAAAAAAAAAAATCTAGGTTACAGCCTGGAAAAGCTTTATTCTGCTGAGGCGCTTATAGTGAGAAGCGACTCCGGTGGTGGGGGGGGGGCAGGAAGGTGCGAGGCGGCTTACCTTAGCAGAGATATCCGAGCCGGAGTCCACTTGTGTGTCTGCCATTGTTTTAGTTCAATAAAATAAAGGACGGCTGAAATGAAAGGTTGAATAAAGTAAATCCCTGTCCTGGTTAGCGGAGCAATCAGTATTATAGTGTGCCAGTGGCCAGTGCTACTGACGGCCGAGCCTTTAATATAGGCTGGTGGGCGGGGCCAGAGAGGAAGACGGCGGCCGCTGATTGGCTGAGGGCGCCACAGAGGTGTTCTCCTCGCGCGTTGGAGTGGAACAATGGATTGAATTTCTAAACCCGGAGGCCACGCCCCCTCCTGTCAGCCGCTGCAACTGGCTTTTCTCCCCCAAAACAGAAAACAATAAACCCGACCCGGTGAAACCCGACAGAACCGAGCCGGTGATCGACCCGGGAGCCCGGGACGCACCGAGGAACCGACAATTTGAAGTTTGCACCGAGTTGCGCACTAAATATATCGAGTAAGACTTCGCTTCGGTTGACGTAGTGTCACATTTTGATTGATTGATGTTCATCTGGTCGAGTCAAGCGGCGACTACGGGTTTGCTTTTTCCCGCCCACCGACGCGCGGAGGGAATACAGGCAGATACTTGTCGGGGTTGGTGGGGGAAAATGTCGACCGTACGGTACAGCGTTAGTGGATTAAAGCTTTTAATAACGCCGCTGTCACCTCCTCACCCGCCTTATGAACACTATCAATCAGATAAAGGGATTAAAGAATGTAAATGTGCAACACCGCGGCCATGTCTCCTCGCCTTCCTCGCCCCTCCCATCCCCTACGGCCATGTTTGAAACTCCCTCCCTCCCTCAGCTCTCTCTCTTTCTATGTGCGCACTTGACGCTTTTTTCTGCTTTATTTATTTATTTATTTTTACATAACGTCCCCATAAATTCGTGCGCCAAGGTCGAAGCGCGACTAAAACAACGTGAAAAACACAACCTCCGTCGAACAAACATCCACAAGTGATAATAAGTGCGACAGTGTGAGTAATAGTTAACAGTAACTGTTGGCCTCATTTCCTCCCTCATCGCCATTGTTACAGAAACCCTCCGAGAAAATGCTCCGCGGTGGAGGAGGAGGTGGTGGAGGTGGTGGAGGAGGGGGGGAGGAAAAAGCAGTGCGACACAACAGACGTGCAATGAGACAAGTGCGAGGAAAATAAATAATAATCATAATGTGCTCGTGAACTGACAAGGCATTCTTATGAAACACACGGATTCCTTACCGAGGTTTGTACTCATGGCTTTTACAAGCTGAACTTAAGAAGGACAAAGCGGCGCGCACACAAAAAACGCAGCCGCCATTGCTCGCTGAGGATGGGGGGGATGGGAGCAGAGCGGTCCGCTAACAGGCAGCCACATTCACATTCTGCTTTGATGACGCACTCTGCCGCGGAGGACGGCTCCGATTGGTCGGATAAGTGGAATAAACACGGCTTTGGCGCACGGCGAGCGCTGATTGGCTAGGGCGCACGTCCGTCAATTCAAACAGGGGCCCCGTCGGCGCGTTGTAAACCGCGGATCCGGATTGTGGACCTGGATTCCGTGTGTGTGTGTGTGTGGAGCGGCAGTGTAGAGTTTCAGTCCTTCACATGTTACCTTCCCTATTCGCTGCCTTTTACCGCCATGATCTCCGACAGCCGCACATTCATTCTGTGTAATTGGTTGGAAAAGCTTCATGTTTCATTAAGCTGTGCTATAAAATATTTAACCGTGAGGATCAGAGGGAGCAGAACCAGGAGCGGGCGACCCGTCAACAGAACCAAACTCTGTGTTTTGGGTGCCTGTTGTGTGTTCACACTGTAATCTTAGTGTTTATTTAAATTAGCAGCATGCGTGATTAAAATTTCATGACTTGTTATCAGAACAATGCAAACACACTCAGAACGGAGGCACACATTTTTAGAAATTGTGGTTCCAAAGAGGCCGTTGGAGTGAAGTGCCCTGACCCCTCTTGGAGCTCCCAGGTAGCCAAAGAGCCCTTTTCCCGCTGCAGACATATTGTAACCTGCGTCTGCTGTCCTGGGTTTGGTTTGGCTGCTTTACGGCCGCTTGCAGGACGAGTTCCTGGGATTTTTGGGGGCTGATCAGGAGGTGATACTAAGCAAATTCCAGGTGCCTTCAGGGGTCGGCAGCGGTGCTGTTGAACGTGACTCAACAAAGACCACCACTACACAACACACACACACACACAGCGTCTGGCAGAAATGTGGACACACTCAGCCAAACACTGCAGGAAAAAACACAAGATTATAGGAAAATTATGAATCACAACACTCACAGTGGGTCGGGCTGCTTGCCGGCGTGTGGCGGCACCGACTGGGACCTGGATCCAGAGTAAAGAGAAAGAAAATCCACAACAGTATCAGCACCACTGCTTCAACTGTTGTCTTTTGCACAACAGCTGACTTCACAAACTGAACTCTAAACTAAACAGCAAACAAAAATGGCCTAAAGCCGATCCTGCTTCTTTGTCCTTTTTTTTATAACGTACTGTAACTGCCATGTTCTGATTTGTGAAATCTAGTAAAAACACAAGGAGAACCTTGCACCATGAGCCTCACAGAGGTCTTAAAGGTTCAGGTTGTGAGAAGCCCCGGGCTTCAGGTTGTTAAATTCCTGCAGTGAAAAAAATGGCTGGACTCTGGTGCTCCAGAAACAGTTTCTGGGTACCAACACAAATCCATCAGCCTCACATGGGCCAGTGCTGACCAGGCAAGGCTGGACTACCAGCTGGGCAGAGCAGTCAGCTACCCTGGGGGCCCCAAAGCCTTAGGGGCCCCCTAAAGCCCCAGGTTCAATGTGTGTCAATTGGTTGTGAATAATTTGATTAACTTTAGTTTTGTTAGAATTTGAAGTACAATATCAGCTAAGACAGGTCCTGGAGCACTTATTAATCTTGTGGCCCTGTCCTGTAGAGGGGCCCTGTGTTAAAATATAGCTTTGAGACTGTAGTTATTCAAGTTATAATTGGGGCCCCTTAACAGGTTAATCTAACCATGCTGGGCACCGTTTGGTCCTCCAGCGCTCGAGCACAGCTGATGTTCAGCGTGTACTTTGTTGTATTTACAGTACAGCGTAGTATATTAAAACACAAATAAAATACCTTTTTGGCAAGACTGTACTTAGATTTACGGGCACGAACCTTCACACCTCGGTGTCATGTGACCCCAGCGTGAACTCATCTGCAGGTTGTCCTCACGCGGCAGCGACAGGAGGACACGGCGAGAATCTTTCAATCACACAAAGCGGTCGCTGAATCAAATCCTCAGAGAACACAGACAACAACATGCGGCTCAGTGACAGCTGCCCTGTCAGACACAGCGTCTGCAGAGGGGAAGACATTATTCTGGGCGGTATAAATAACACCGACTTGACGTTTGTGAAATGAATAAAGTTCTGTTGAGCATCAAAAATCTGAAACCGTGAGAAAGTTTCATATTTACATATAACAAAAAACATGTTAAAAAATAACATATTAGTGCAAATACATGGACCTGAATTGCTTGTTGTTAAAATGTGCCATATACAAATAAACTTTTAAGACAAATATTACTCAAATTATTTAATCCAGTAATAAATTATTACTGACAAAGAGATTATTCAACAATCACTGCAGCATGAATAAATTCATCATCTTCTGTTAGCTGCTTTAAAACTCGTCACGAAGCTCAAACTTTAGTGGGTTTAGCCTCATTTTGCATTCTCTACCTCAGGAACGCAGTTTTGAATATTAAAGCAGCTCATCTCAGTGTGAAGTTCATCAGTGAAGAGAGTTTAAAGTGGAGTTTAAAGATGTGGAGCCTCGGCGCTGACACTAATCCAGGTTTCAGAGTTAATCCAGGCTGGTGCAACTCACCCTGGAGGGGATACATTCGGTCTACATGGCTGGGCGTTGCTCAAACAAGAAAAGAGACACTTTTAAATCTGTTTTGTTTCTGGTTTTTCCTGCTCGGCCCCCACAGACTGACAGCTTCGGCTTCTCTCATCCGACCCGGGAGCTTGCTGGAAGCAGGGAAGATAGACAAACCAGATGAAAAAGACAGAGAGAGGCAGCAGGTAAAGTCTGCCTCCAGTCTGATAGCCGAGTTCCACCGAGCATCAGACGTCCAGCGGACATGTTTGAACCTGCTGCCGCGACACAGCCAAGTGGACGCTTCAGCAGCCAGAATACACAACACAAGTTAGTGATGACGGGCGTCGCTTTACCTGTTCAGCTCCATAAATGTGACCAGAGTGTGAATTATACACTGACAATCTGGGGCGTCAGCTCATAACATACAGGCTGCATTATCATCTCTAACTCCTACTTCTTGCCATTTCAAGTTTTAAGTTTCGACTAACTCTTTGTTGAATGAAATGTAATCTGTGTCATTTGAAGTAACACCTTTCAAAATCCTAGCCAGGTAAAACTCCCAGGTTCCAGAGTGAAAACAAATGGCGTGCTTACTGTAAAAAGACCCAGAAATAAACTCTATACTGATGTCAGAATGTATTTCTACATCCTACCTAAACACCAAACAACAGCTAATTATCTGTAACTTAAGGCAAAAGTTAGAAACTAGCTTTGGAAAGCTTGGGATTAAAAAAGCTGTTCAACTGATGCCAATGTTAGGAAATGGTACGGTCCATTTTAGGGGTGTCTGAAATCGTATTTCAAGATTCTCGAACATAATGCACGAGTCCAGAAAGAAAGACCCCCCTGAACTTCCTCTTTTAGGGGGTCCAAGCCTTAAACAGGAGGGGTCAGACCTCCCCAATCCCCCCCTAATTCGAACCATGAATGTAACATTACAGTAATTTTAGGTCTAATAAATCAGACAAACACAGACAGCTCCAACAAGACAAACAATATGCAGTGGCCACAAGAACTAAACATCAGACCTTGGATCCGAGAGACAGATGGTGTGACTGCACACTCACTCATACAAGGCTGAGGAAGAAGAAATGGGAAAATATCACACAACATCAAGATATATATATATATATATATATATATATATATATATATATATAGTTGTGTTTTTGTTGTTGATGCTGCCAGAAAGGTAATAGTTCTTTAGTGGGTTGTGGTGTTGAGTGCATTATATTGACAAATGGGTTCAGGTTACTTTATTCGTACCTGTAGAAAGATAAAACTTCAATAAACCGCAGTCAGATCAAAACCACTGCAAACCACATCCTCAATAATAAACATAAAGTTAAATAAAAAACCTTTCTGAACATTATTATCTTTGTGAAGGATTTAATGCAGAGCTGCTGTGCTGGATCACAGTAGATTGAACAAGTTTACCTAACGTAGGTGAGCTTGTGTGTGTGTGTAGATATACACAGTATACAGTTTGTACACCGTTTGTAGAGATAAGCAAAGTCCCATCAGAGTAATGCAGTAAATAAACGTCTGCAGAGAAAGAAGGGTAAACAAACAAGAAGTAAAAACAACAACAAAACTGTTGTTTCCACTTTTGTAATCAAATCAAATAAATCAAATAAATCTTACAAACTAAAAAAGCCAGTTTGCCGATTAAAATACAAGTTTTAGTTTATTTAAAGCAGATTTAAAGACAAAATTTTACATTAAAACCTGCTTTTCTTTTCTTTGTTAATTTAATCTTTTGTTCTATTTTAGTATTTGTTGTGTGAAGGTGGGGGGTCGGAGGATCTTGCTGCAGGTGATGCTGTTTTCACTGCCGTCATCTGATGACGACTGTCAGCAGGTTTTTCCTCCTGAAAGACACAGAACACATGAAGTTATTCCAACCATACAGACATGTTCCTCAAATATCATCTCATGGCTTCCAGCAATTCTGACGACGTATTAAAGTCATTTGAACAATATATTTTTAAGGGCTTTTTTAAGGACCAGATATTGAGCTTAAGCGTCAAACCGGAAAATCAAAATCAAGTGAGGTTTACCAAAGATTTTACCCGTGCAGTCCTCCTCTTATCCACACACAGCCTCCCACCTCCACCTGACATTTCTACATCTGAGTAGGGTCTCACACAAGTAAGTATACCTGGATATACAAATATACACATGCTGAGTGCAGGAATTACTAATCTGTGTTTTTAGGGCAGGTGTCAGTATTCGGAGGGGGAAACTCTTTCTCTGTGCGACAGGTCAGCATGAGGGTCGGCGTATCATGTTCAGTTTAAAGGGAAGCATCAGGCCGAGTTTGGGTTTTACAGGCAACAGACGCAGCGATGGACGGATAAATTCAGACAGGCTGCACTCGTTTATGTCTATCTGCTCAGTTGTGATCACAGAGAAATGCTTCTGATATTTATTCACATTCTATTTATTCATATGAAAGCAAGTGTAGGGAAATTGTTTGTGTTGACTCTGGTGGCTCCTGTGGACTGTTTCCACCGCCTCGCCTCATAATAACACGTTCTCATCACAGGGTATTTGACGCACAAGGTACCTTTCAGCGTCCGTAGGAAACACCTTTTTAAGATGTGAAATGTCGCTTAAGGGTTTAGCTCCAAATCTACTTTTAGGTTGGGTTTAGTCAAAGATTATGATTTGGAGTTAGGTGAAAGTCTCATACGGACGCTGAAGGGGATCTTATATATAATATATTGACACTCTGGGATGAGAACTTGCTGGTCGTGTGTTGAAGATGTTTCTTTGAACACAGCTGTTTGCAGGATGCAAAGCGACGAGGTGATGCATCTATTTGTGGCTTTGTAAGATTAATGAATAACTGGTGTCTGCGAACACACACAGAACCTCTCAGATATGGACAGATCCACTTGCAGTCTAGAGTCTGAATCAGGTCTTAAGAGCATGTGTGTAAATGCTGTGCTGCCTTGCAGATCAGCAGAGTCCTGGAGTGGATGTGAGCTGCAGCAGGGAGCCGGCGTGGACGCAGAAGAGGAGTGTTGTGGTGAAACACCAGACAGCAGCAGCAGAGGTGTGGTGGCAGACGGTGAGCAGAGAGTGGCAGCGGTCCAGGTGGGAGATGAGAAGCACCTGGATGAACACCTGGGCCGCCTCCCTGGTGAGGAAATGTCTCCCACCAGGAGGAGAGCTGCTGCTGCCATGTTTACACCACCTCCATCTGTGCCAACGTGACACCATGTTCATTAACGTGCTGCTCCACCCCCGTTCAGACACAAGAGCACCGGTGAGGTCCGGAGCTGATGTTGGGGATCCTGTCTGAGTCTCAGTCCAGTTCAGCCCAGAGGTGGTGAGAAAAAACATCTTTTTACAGACTGAAATGAAAAGAAGTTAAAATCAGCTCATGAACTGTTTTTGAGGCCAAACCGTGTTTTCCAAGCTGAAAGGAAACATAAATAAAAGCCTTTTTTTTATTACAATTTTGTATGTTTTTTATTTTAAAATTAAATATAAGCTGATTTGAATATCACACCAATCCGAAACTTCCAGCACATCGACGAGAGTCAGCTGGATTTCTTTGGTTTTATTGTGAGAGGATAAAAAAAGGACCAGACATTTACACAACGGTTTAACTTTTACACGTAAAATACTAACAAAGGTGAAATTTACTCGATCTGCAGTTAACAAACTCAAACTCAAACTCAAAATACTCAGATAAAAATGTTTATATGTTTTATTCAATATTGTTTTACTTTATTACATGAAATTTGAAAATTGACAGATTGAAGCAAAATCATGATTATGGGCTGTGGTGTCTCGCCTTAAATCATTTATTCAGCTGATTAAATGTTTAAATACAGCCCGTCCAGAAAAATGGCTGTATAGGTCGATTATGCAGCAGCTTGACAATGACAAAATAAAAATAATTACTTTTACTAATTAAAATATACAGTATGTGTCTGTATTGAGTTGTGTAATTATTTATTAACAATAGGCTTCTAATTCGCTGTTATTCAACTAGGATATATGTTCTCGACATGTTCCCCTTTTAAACCATCAGTGTGACAGAATATTTCAGTGTTTTGCAGATGAAGAGTGTTGAATTTTGTTGAATGGTACTAATTGAAGAGCTTTTAGGGAGCCAAAAGAGGAACAGAGCCGTGAGATCCGGCTCCCTTCAAAGAGCCGTTATTCCCATCACTAATTATGACCCATATTTACCTTTTGGTTTGGCCGCGACCTCCAGTGGAAGCAGAAGTCAGGTGACGTAGCACTAAGAGTGAAAGTAAACCAGGAGACTGAGGTTTGAGTCTCGTGTGAAAGAAAGTTAAGAAGTTGAATAACGTGTTGTAGAAAAATAGGTCACGTGATTTACTTAATGCACTGAAGGACCGGTAGGCCTGTCGGCAGGGTTCACAGTTACGCATAATATTATTCCTTTGCCCAGTAACTAGTAGTGTGAGGGAAGAGGGAAGTATTACCAAAACAGCTATAATATTACAGTTATTTATCCAAGTAACGCTGCGTTGTTGATGTGAATCTGCAACTGAAGAGGATATCATGAACATAAATATATAAATTGACAATATAAAAATATAGAACAACAAAGATTAACAATTAACATCAAATATGTGCAAAGTGCCGGGTTTGTGCATGATATGAAATTAAATAGTGTTTACATGTGCAGAGACATTTGTATCATTTGCAGGGTGGAGTGTCAGTGGGGGACTCGGGTCTTGTTGATGAGGCTGCAGACAGGAAGAAGATGTTTCTGTGGTGAGAGGTTTTGTTCCTGATGGACCGCATCCTCCTGCCAGAGGGGAGAGTCTGATCCAGGGTGGGAGGAGTCAGCTGCAATCTTTCCTGCTCGCCTCAGAGTCCTGGAGGCGTACAGGTCCTGAAGTGATAGAAGATTGCAGCCAATCACCTTCTCTGCAGAGCGAATGATGCGCTGCAGCCTGCCCTTGTCCCTGGCAGTGGCAGCAGCGAACCAGATGGTGATGGAGGAGCTGAGGATGGACTCAGTGATGCCGGGGTAGAAGTGCACCATCATTGTCTTTGGCAGGCTAAACTTCTTCAGCT
The DNA here is from genome assembly GCF_014851395.1 of Micropterus salmoides. NCBI lineage: Eukaryota > Metazoa > Chordata > Actinopteri > Centrarchiformes > Centrarchidae > Micropterus > Micropterus salmoides. Next base: position 30,962,325 of record NW_024040485.1, on the reverse strand, counting down.
GCCGCAGGAAATACATCCTCTGCTGGGCCTTCTTGATGAGGGAGCTGATGTTCAGCTCCCACTTGAGGTCCTGGGAGATGATGGTGCCCAGGAAGTGGAAGGAGTCCATGGTGGTGACTGGGGAGTCACTCAGGATGATGAGGGAGGGTGGAGCTGTGCTCTTTCTGAAGTCCACGACCATCTCCACTGTCTCCAGACTGTTCTGGCTGCACCAGGTCACCAGATGGTCGATCTCCCACCTGTAGACGGACTCATCCCCACCTGAGATGAACCCAGTGAGGGTGGTGTCATCCGCAAACTTCAGGAGCTCTTACGGACTGGTGACTGGAGGTGCAGCTGTTGGTGTACAGGGAGAAGAGAAGGGGGGAAAGAACGCAGCCTTGCTGATGGTCCTGGAATCAGAGACATGTTTTCCCAGCTTCACGTGCTGCTTCCTGTCTGTCAGGAAAAGAAGGAAGGAAAAGTCAGGAGAGACCTGCTTTGTTTTTTATTTAGTTAAATCCTGTACAGCATCAGCTGATTTGAGAGGCTGCAGTTTGACTTCTTAGATTAATTATTGTTCCTGTAAATTGGATTCATTTCTAAAATGAGCTGCTGAACTGACTCACTTTTTATTAAGGGGGTGAGGAGGAGGAGTAAAAGTAACAAATTACTTATATACAGTAATGAGTAAAGTAATATTATAACTTTTTAAAGAAGTAAAAAGTAACTTATTCTTATTCCTGAGTAACTTGCCCAACAGTGAGGTCTGACTTATTAAAGCACATTACAGACTTTTAATCTCTCTCTCTGTATTTTAACTTAAATCTGACAACTTTCAATTCAGGCTTGTGCCTCTAAAATGTTTTTGGAGCACCGTTATGTTTATGCAAAGATGGAAATGAGGCAAGAGCATGCGCCAAAGAACGCTTCTTAACCGCCAGGCCACCACAAAACCCAGAACTCATTTCTTTATGGAGCTGCTTCGTGCAGGAGGGCATCGTCATGTTGAAACAGGAAAGAGACAAAAACACAAACTGTTGATACAAAGCTGGAAGCATCAACCAGGAAAAACTGCTGCAGAACATCAGTGTCAACATAAGTTTGGCTGAGTAGTAGTCAGTAGGAATGTTGCAGGCGGAGGAGACACATTAAGACACAATAACCTCTAATGCATCTTTAGTGTGTTATAGATATAAAACACAACAACAGCAATGTGAAATGCAAGATGCGTGCGTGTGTGTAACAGTACCAACATTATCTAGCACAAGAGGAAGTGCAGGGAGTTGGTGTGACTGTGACTTCCTCTGGCGTCTCAGTGAAGCAACATCAATAAGTCGGATTCATGTGAAAGAGTGCAGAAGTGAGCGGCTCCACGTGCGAGGTCCTGCAGCTCTGTGGAGGATCTGAAACTCAGGAGAGTACGCTCAGCTGCAAATACATAAACAAATAAGTAAAAAAGCCACAAAGCTGCCTAAACATCCAGCCAATCAGAGGGGAGCTGAAGTTAGACGTTAAGCTGTGTGGAAGTGAAATGTTGATCAATTCAGCTTCTCCAGAGCAAGGGCAGCTGAGGCTCATGGGTAATGTAGTGTTTGGAGCCCTTTTAAATGCAACGAGACATTTGGGAGTGTTTATCAATGTACAGTATGTGTAAATAACTTCTCCTATGAAGACGTGTTTTATAGATTGTCTTTACATTATCTGTTCATACAGCAGCCTCCACTTATGGGTGTCAGACGTTACTAAACACTTAGATCTGCGTACAACTGCATTATAATCTGTTAATAAATGTTTATATAATTCATGTTAATGCTAAATAGGAGGTTAAAGTTAAATAATGTCAGAATCTGCACGTAACTGAAAGTTAAGGTCTGTGATTGGATGTTTCTTACCCAAATGCACCTTGGGAGTTGTAGTTGACTTCTCAACATCATTTTGTTACACAGGCTTTTAACTTTTGCTCTCATATTAAAGAACCAGCTTTTCTAGCACAGTTTGTTCATCGTCTCTACTGATGAGCAGAACTGTTCTGCTCTGGGGAACCATGAGTCTTCCACCAGAGGGAAAGAGCTGGTGGAGAACACGAGGTAAATAACAGCCCAAGACACCTGACAGTGATGTCACAGTAACACGTGTACCTGTAAGGTGAGACGTTAAACCACCGAAGGTCAGCAAAGACAAGACTTTCTGGACTCTATTGTTGATGCAGATTGCGGATCCCTCTGAGACCACTTTATGATCTGGGGCTGCTGCACGCGTCCTCACTGATGCTCTTGTGTCTGTCACAATGACTGCTAAAGGCTCAGCAGGAAATCTATTGTTTGGGCCCAAATGCAGACAACAGCAGAGCAGGTTCAGTGCAGTGGTTTTAATGAGGACACCAAATAGAACAGGGGCAAAACGTACTGGCGGGTTGTAAGGAAATCCTGAAGTCCTGAAACACAAGGGATAGATCTTTACCTCCAGACAAAATACACTGACGAACAAGCAAAGACTGAATATACAACACGTCCTCATTTAGAGACAGAATAGGTCCTTAGTTGATTCCTCTAAAACAACCTAAACGACATATATGACCGTTCTGTTCTCCACTGCAACACAAGGAGGTTGGTTTAGGCACACACCCCTGTGATGGTTAGGGTAAGGGGCTGTCACGATAATGCCAGCTCTAACGATAATGTTAGCTAACACTAGCACTAAAGGTAGCTAATGCTCTGAAAAAAACGCTAATGCTAATGCCAGCTAGCTAAGGCTACAGGATACGCTACCCAAAACGCTAAAAATAAGCACACTGCCAACACTAGCTAGCTAACGCAAATAATAATACGACAAACAAAATCTGGTGTTCGCTTTTTGTTTCACACGGGAACCAATCTTAGGGGAAGGTCGCCTAAATACACTGAACAAAATTATGAACGCAACACTTTTGTTGAGCTGAACTCAAAGATCTAAGACTTTCTCTATGTACACAAAAGGCCTATTTCTCTCAAATATTGTTCACAAATCTGTCAAAATCTGTGTTCGTGAGCACTTCTCCTTTGCAGAGATAATCCAGAAACCAGTCAGTATCTGGTGTGACCACCATTTGCCTCACACAGTGCAACACATCTCCTTCACATCGAGTTGATCAGGTTGTTGATTGTGGCCTGTGGAGTGTTGGTCCACTCCTCTTCACTTGCTGTGCGAAGTTGCTGTCGGACGACGAGTATGCAGATGAGCTTCCCTGAGACGGTTCCATGACAGTTTGAGCAGAAAATCTTTGGTTATGCAAATCGATTGTTGCAGCAGCTGTCCGGGTGGCTGGTCTCAGGCGATCTTGGAGGTCCTGGACTGGTGTGGTTATACGTGGTCTGCGGTTGTGAGGCCGGTTGGATGTACAGCCAAATTCTCTGAAACGCCTTTGGAGACGGCTTATGGTAGAAAAATGAACGGGCTACAGCTCTGGTGGACGTTCCTGCAGTCAGCGTGCCAACTGCACGCTCCCTCAAAACTTGCGACATCTGTGGCGTTGTGCTGTGTGATGGAACTGCACATTTTGGAGTGGCCTTTTATTGTGGCCAGCCTAAGGCCTTTTATTGTGGCCAACCTAAGGCCTTTTATTGTGGCCAGCCTGAGGCCTTTTATTGTGGCCAGCCTGAGGCCTTTTATTGTGGCCAGCCTGAGGCCTTTTATTGTGGCCAACCTAAGGCCTTTTATTGTGGCCAGCCTAAGGCCTTTTATTGTGGCCAGCCTGAGGCCTTTTATTGTGGCCAACCTAAGGCCTTTTATTGTGGCCAGCCTAAGGCCTTTTATTGTGGCCAGCCTGAGGCCTTTTATTGTGGCCAGCCTGAGGCCTTTTATTGTGGCCAGCCTGAGGCCTTTTATTGTGGCCAACCTAAGGCCTTTTATTGTGGCCATCCTAAGGCGCACCTGTGCAGTACCAATGCAGTCTGATCAGCATCTTGATATGCCACACCTGTGAGGTGGATGGATTATCTCGGCAAAGGAGAAGTGCTCACTAACACAGATTTTGACAGATTTGTGAACAATATTTGAGAGAAATAGGCCTTTTGTGTTCATAGAGAAAGTCTTAGATCTTTGAGTTCAGCTCATGATGAATGCGGGCAAAAACAAAAGCGTTGCATTTATAATTTTTTTTCAGTGTATGTAACCATCCACCCCCACCATCTCCAAAATAGGGTTTTTGTGGTTATTTATATCATCCACATGGTGTTTTTTCACATGCACTTCGTCACGCGGCCGCAAGAAATCACTCATAATACCATTTTAAGCCCTTCAGCTATCGACGCATGCTGTCGTTTTCGGGGTGAGGACGGGCTGACATATACTAGTGAGGATGAGATAATGAGACACAGGTGAACTTAATGAGGGAGGAGCAAACAATCACACAAGGGAGAAGGAGAAGTGAACCAAAATGAGATGAGAGGAAAATACCAAAATAAAACAGGAAACACGGGGAAAAAAGTTAACAAAGACACAAGAAGAACCATTTAATAAAATAAAACAGGAAATAACTCAGTGTCTGAGCGTGAGCAGAGAGCGGAGGCCGTTAGAGCAGCACAGCAGTGAACATGGTGTCACCATCACACGTTACGCCGTCACACATGGAGCAAATGATCAGCTGAATTTGTTTTACTGACACTGACAAAAGGTTGTTTTCCTCTTTAAGCCAATAAAACCCTTCCTCTGCCTCTCTTCGTCTTCCTCCACTCTGTCACATGACCTTCCTGCTCGCTCGCCCACTGCTTGATTTCACTGCCGATTCACCATCATCTCACTCTCTCTGCCCCTCCCTCCTCTGTTCTCACTTCCTTGCTTTGAATAAATGCTCCCTCTCTCTCTCTCTCTCTCTCTCTCTCTCTCTATCGATTAGTCCGACAAGGACATTATGGCTGATGTATGACATTACATGGAGGAGAGAGAGGGAGATCAGTGATTATCACCTCGAGGCCTCTTTGTCTGATGTTCCTTTTGTTCCAAATATATCGCAACGCTTTTACAATCATTATTCAAAAGTCACTTCTTCGTCCAAACCAAAGCTCATTCTGAAAATCGCTGTTTTTACTTTCCCTCTGTTTAATTCTGTCTTATTATGACTTTAAAATCAATTACTGGAATCGCTTCAGTTACAGTAAATACACACATATTTGTGCATCACATTCAACTTTTATCATATCAATCAGAATTAAATATTGACCTTTATGTGCATGATGTGTTCACAAGAACGAGACGAGAAGATATTTGAACAATATTCTGAATAAATCTTTCATTAGACCGTTAATTTCCTGCACCAATTTATGGTGGAAAAGCTTTTATTTACATAAAGGGAAACACAAAATTCAGGTGGCAGGTTACAATTCAAAATATAAAAATATAATCAATCTAAAGCAGCTCTCAGTCTTTCTGTGCTGCTTTCAGATCTGTTTCTCCTGTAGATCAACTTTTCTTATGTAATATCATCCCTGCTGCTCACATGCAGGCATCATTTAGTCTTCCCTCCTCTTTTGTCGTGTTTACAGGGAGAGAACAGAAAACTTGGCCAAAAAGAAACTGTGCCAATACGTTGTTGAAGTTACTGATTAGTGCTGCATGTTTTTGGGGTCATTTTATAATCAGCAGCTTGTTTTTTTTTTAGCATAACACACATTTGTTTCTTCTGAATTTTAACTGCATTGCATGTTTTGTTGTTGCGCAAAATTATTTATTAAGTATTTTTATTTGTTGGTTAACATTTCTTGTTACTGTTTTTCAGTATTTTTCAACAAATGATTTCAAAAAGAGAGAGACATGTTTTCAGCGACACCTAAGAACACGGGTTATTTTTGACCCATGTTGTGCATTAGAAGGGGTTTGCACAGCGTGTGCATGAAAAGCTTGAACCTGCAGTGGAGCTTTTGTGAGAGTAATTACAACACTGTGGGCAAAAAACACATCGCTACCGGTGTTATGAGTTATGCTTCCTTGTTGAAAAATGCTACCTTAATGCAAATGGATGGTATCTAACCCAACTCCTGACCATAACCACATGCAAAGAACTGCAAAGTAGGCAGGGTAACTCCAGTAATCTGCATGTACAGAGAGATTTACCTGCAGGTGAGAGAGTTAATCAGCGTTGTGGAACAGAAGAAGCTGAAACATGTAGGTTTCAGGGCTGTGGTTCCAGGAAGGTTTCCTCTCTGACCTGAGGATTCTGGAGGAAGAACAGATATCCATCAACAGCACATAGAAACGCAGCTTCAACAGTCCTGTTACTGGTCTTACTGTGTGTGTGTGTGTCAGTGTTTTTAAAGGAGTCTCTGCAGCTTTACAGGCCTGCAGCCCGAGGCTGCACATTTACTGCTGGAATTCAGTTTGAAGGAACGAGCTGAGACAGTGAGAGGCTCAAAGACCTACAACGTCTCCTTCAGCAGACCTCCTCTGTTTCTTGTTCCTCTTCCAGACCTCCTGCCTCTGAAATCCTGCAACCTGTTCAGTGGTTTTTCCTGGAAAGCTTCTGTACCAGATGCTGCGTCTGCGCTGCTGTGCAAGGCACCGAGTTCCCTCTACAAAACTTACCATCACTACTTTTGCTACTGCAATTATTACTACATCCACTGGTGCTTCTACTATCACCAAAATCCTTAATGTTGCCAGTCACACTTAATTAAATGAAGCACAGGAAGAAATACAAATTCAAGAAACAAGAAGTCAGTCTCTACAGCTTTCGTAAAATGTACTGTATACTTACTCTCTTAGTCATGAAGAAAGAAACACATGTGCTCGTATTTTGGTAATATCCAAAATAAATCCAGCTAACGGTGCATTCAAGAGCTCTTCAGATGGTCCTATTTCTTAAGTTGTGAAGTTCTTCTTCTATACCCTACAATTACCTTGTATTGATTGCACTTTTTGTTAACTCTAACTTCTTTTCTTTTATTTACCCCATTGATGCGCTTACTAGCATTTATTGCTGCTTTTATTAGTATGTATTGTCAGTTGTAGATCTGTATTTTATGCTGTGTTGATTCTTGTATTTTGTTCCTCAAATGTAAGTCGCTTTGAAAAAAGCGTTTGCCAAATGAGTAAATGTAAATGTAAATGTATTCAGACACCCCATGAATGCACCATCAGTCACTGCTCCCCCCTCCCTGGGGGAGTGGGCAGGAGAAGCTCTGTTAAATAATATGTGTGAGCTTCCATTTGTCCAAATTTCACTTCTCTTCTTACTTCTAATAACCCAGTGGACCCCTACCACTAGCGTTACTTCTTCTTCTTCATAAGTATTCAGCGTAGTGATGAAACCTGCTCTGTAGTGCAGTTTGTCTGTTTTGGGCTACTGTAGAAACATGGCGGTGCAACATGGGCCCTTCCATGTAAGAGGACCCGCTGTGTATGTAGACAGAAATGACTCATTCTAAGGTAATAGAAACATAACGGTTCATTATGTAAGGTATTTATACACCACTGAAAACATATATTGCATTTCAGTCAATAAATCCTCAGAAATAAAACACACAGAACTTTTAAGTCACATAACCAACCTTATTGTGACGTTTCACAATGTTAACCACCAAGGCGTCTTGACCAAGCGTCCATATGTGACGAGTTTGGAGTGAGAATGTGTTGATCTCAAAGATTAAACACGAAGTTGTGGTTAATAGCCAAAGTACGTTCACATGTCTGAGTTTAAAATAAAAATAAAACTGGATTCAATCCAAACGAACGATAGTGAGAACGTGCAGGGTGCAAGACAAGACTGACAGTCGTGCTCATGAATCAGTTCTTTTCTTCTCCATGACCCCTCCTGCGCTCCGTAGTTAATTAACATACTTGAACATTTTATTCTCTCAGGAAATGAAACAATGTGTGGATCAATGCATGTAAATCACTGTGACATTAGAATGTCAATTAAACTCCACAAAACAACATCAAACCTCTAAATTCAGTGCTTTCATAGTTATTTAACTTTCCACAATTAGCTTTAATTTTACGCAGCTGCTCCATTTCCTCCACAAGAGCGTCCAACAACAAGACACTCAGCAATCGACTGTTTTTGCTCTGCACACTGAGAAATGATGCAGCTTGTTGCAGCAGCTGATCTAATAAAAGTACTCACTACTATCAACCACTGATCCCTAACTGAGTTACAAAATGCTTCACAGAATAATTTAAAGGACAGGAAGCCAAAACAAAGAATGTTTGTTGTAAAAATGAGAGAAAACACAAATTAATCACTTTTTGTGCACCAGAGTCCCTTGTAATATCTTAGTAATTAATAAACAGTGAATTGTATTACGGAGTAGAAATAAAAGTCCTGATCTCAGTCTATTTAGCAGCTGTTCTGGAGCTTTCAAACATATCTCATGATCTTCATCAGCAGACGAAGTGGTCAGCACTTCATCCATGTTGGCTTACAATTTGAGATTCAAAGTTCATTCTTGACCCTTTTGTTTTAAACCATTGTTTTTACTTTTCAAATGTCCTTATTTTAAAAAAATAAAGACCAAAGTGAGCTCTAATTACTAAACAATGTCGAGGAAGACAACAGCAGCAGTGAAACTCACAAAAGAAAGCTGTAAAAAGGAATTTACATGACACAGACTTTGCACCCTGAAACATGCCAATCATCAGAGAGTGAGGGACCCAGGAATGTTGTTGTGTCTGTAACATAATGGAGGAAAGACATTTAAACAGTTATCAGAGCTGTAATGAAGTCTTGATTAACTGTAAACCACAAGTGCTTTCTGCAGGCTGCTTCTCAGTAAAAGCCTTTAAAGTTTGCAGATGAAGTATTTTGGAGACGCACAACTTAACATAAACCATTCCCACTCCTACTAAAGCATTACCCGCCTTTGTTCTGGATGCATTAGCATGAAAAGAGAACCGGTGTGAGACCTTTCAGATGGCCCGTAGCTTCACTCATAACAAAAGGAGGTGTTTGGTCCAAACCCTCGCTGGGGGGGAGGAGAGACTCTCTGTAGTCAGAAAACACCTCCAGGTGATTCTGTCCTTAGTAAGTCTGCTTCACAATTACACAGGTAAACACTGTGAAACTACAGCTGCTAACTGGTTCTTTAGCAGCATCTAGTGGCAGCTGGAGGAAACTACAAACACAGCATGCACACCCCGTTTGCAACCTGATGAGTGTGAACCAAGCAGGAACCTCCAAAATTATCTTGCTGCAGTACCGGAGGCTGCAGTTTCAGGACCCCGGCAATCCTGGAACCGCAGTTCTAGGACCGTGGTTATTTTGCGACAGCGCCATCTAGTGAAGTGGTGGTGGTAATGCAAAGCAACACGAAGGAGGTTAACCCTAACCGCAGCTGTAGGGTTAACCGGTTGACATGCATATAATCAATAACTTAGATTTTGGCACACACTCAGTGGTGGTTGTGGTAAGGGTAATTGGTGTCGAGGGGCTGTCAATAGTAACATAGCTAGCTAGCCAGCCATCTAGCTGGCAGTATCAAAGTAAACAAGGGTCCTAGAAATGCAGTTCCAGTCCTAGGACTGCGGTCCTGAAACCGCAGCCTCTGGTCCTGCAAATACATACTACTCTGAACCTCCGCGTCTGAAAAGTAAAGAGCCTTAAACCTGCATTCGCTTTAACAGCCAGCAGAGGGCGACGCCGCTGGCTGTAGAAAGAAGTGTGATCGTATAGAAGTCTATGAGAAAATTTATTATCTCAGTAAACGCATATTAAGGGTTTTTGTCAGGCCGCAGTCTCTCGTGACAGGAGAACACAGGTGACGTAGTTTAAAGAGCAGCAAAGTCCGTGTAAGGAGGTGGTGGGGGAGACTCAGGAGACGGAGGTTTGAGTCCCGTGTGGAAGAAAGTCAAAGGTGACATATTTTACGTCAAATAAAGGGTGTTTCTCAATAATCATTTAGTCAAGTTTGGACTTGCCAGCGGTCCTATATGTCGTTTTGGGTCACTGGACAGTCGACCTGTTTAGTCGTTTAGGAATGAGGACGTGTTGTTCTGCAGGTATTTGGTCATAAGCCAAACTGTTTATCAGTGCGACCTGATGGTGGCGCTACAAGAAAAGTCAGAGGATCACCATAGTTCTTTCAGGGGAACATGAAGATCCGAAGCACATTTAATCACAATCCATCCAGCAGCTGCTGAGACGTTTCAGTCGGAGCCAGCAGACATCTGTAGAGTCGCTGAGAGCCTGACCGTGTTTGACCCGTTCATCACTCGGTCTGAACGTTAACTGATTCTGTTTGAAGGATGATGAACATCTGAAGGATTTTATCTTTAACATTATTTTTTAACACGTTAATCCTCGATTTACAGGAATGGGCCTTTAAATCCAGCTAATCCAGGTTTGTTACAACCAAGAGGCGACATCCGGGTCTCGCGAGTGAAGCCAATGTGGAAGAGCCTTAAACCTGCATTCTCTCCAGCTGCCAGCAGGGGGCGACTCCAGCGGCTGCAGAAAGAAGTGTGATTGTAAAGAAGTCTCTGAGAAAATGTTTCTACTTCTCAGCTGATTTATTACTTCAGTAAACACCTGATGAGTTTATGATCTCAGTCGCTAGTTTCAAGTCTTAGTCTTAGTAAATTATGGTCCCATTTAGAGGAACAGAGACCAGGAAGCAGGGGAGGCTTTAGGGCGGAGCTACAAGCTGATTGACAAGGCGACTCGTATCCGCTGCTCTGTGTACATTTAACCAGCGCCGCTGAAAAAGCTTATCAGGAGTCGGGTGTTTGTTTTTCAGTGAGTACGTTTTGTTTTAAGCCTGTTTGTCGCTAGCCAAAAATTAGCATCCCAGCTAAAATAAGATACACCTTGCTAACCAAGCTATCTAGCGCTATAGTCACGTCTAAATATGGATTTGCACCTCATTAATATTTAATATTTGCACTTTTAAAATTTTATGCGGCAACTGCTGCACAACAGTTTCCCTTGGGATAAATAACGTCCTGTCTGATCTTACTGTCATGCACAAAGGTGAAAGTCACCTTCTTTTTCCAAACCAGAGTTTTGTGCTAGTCTGGGACTCGAACCAACGACCCTTTCAGTGAAAAAATATCAGTGTTTGTTTTTATTCAACTCAAACACAGAGTTTCAAAGCTGCAGTCGGAGAGGTCGGAGGTTTTCACTGATAAGAAAGAAACTAAATAAACAACAAAAACACACTGAGAGATTAAATAAAACCTTATTGATCCTTCAATAAAATAAATAATAATTTATCAGGAAATGTATGAATCAGTGTATGAAAACTTGCTGGAAGGTTTCCCTCAGAGTAAAAGCGAAAGAAAGCTGAGAGATGAAACCTGGGTTTCAAACAAGAAGAGGCAAAAGTGCAACTTCCTGTTCATGTGAGAGACAAAAAGCACCTGATTTCTTATCTGAGATCTGAGTTTTGTAAGAGCTGTGATGAACTCTGTCCCCCCTGTGCAACGTTTCAAACTGACCTGGAGGACAGTCGAGTTCGTCCAAATCTAAATTTAGCTCAGCGAGGATTTCAAGCTCATGCCTGTGCGTATGGAGATGGAGTCAGAATGCAGTTAGCATAGCTTAGCATAAAGACTGTAAGCAGGTAGGGCTGGGTATCGATTCTAATTCTGTTTCTGATCGGTTTTTATCGAGTCTCGATTCTGGTTCCAACCCCTTCATCACAGATTTTGTCAGCACTGCTTCCTCCCTCGCTGTTTCCTCCCTCGCACCAAACCTCCTGACTGCAGCTGCTGCATTTTGCTGTGGCGTTCTCTTTTTTAGTGAAGCTAAGCCAAACTTTGGAGCGTTTGCTGCGCTCCGCCACGGTCCAGGACTGGAAACAAAAGGACTCTCTTCTTCATGCTTTGTTGACATAAAAACAAATGAGGTGATGTTAGGTCGGCGTAGCAGCTCCTGGCAGATAAGAGGCACTTTGATGGACTGTAAGATGCTCACTGCATATCAGTCAGGAGCTGAAATGTGCAGGAAATTAGGTACCGATGAGCAGAATCCAAACGCAGGGGTCTTGGAAATTTAGTACCGGATCCAACTTGGAGCTAGCCTGGCTCTAGAAAAACACAACAGCCAACTAAGCTAAAGCTCACTGATGAACATGTCGTATCTCATAAATTTATTTAGTACAACAACGCAAATGTAAAGTTTATGGTTTTGGGAGGAGTTACGTAACTAAGTGCAGCCTCACAGAGCAGCTAGTAGAGTGTTAGCATAAAGAGAAAAGTACAAAATGATAAAAGTATTCGATGAGAGGATGTTTTGATTCTGGTGTGCTGGGGGTATGTTTGCAGTGTTTCCTGCTGAGTCATTAACAAGTTAGTCATGACAAAAATAATTATGAAACTATAATTATTTTTCCATGAATCCGCTATGTTAGCTATTATAATGTTACCTAGCTTGTTTGGTAGCTTGTTGGAGAGTAAATCACCCACAACAGCTAACACAGATATAAGCCTATGTGTGAACTGATATCAAGCTAATACTGTAGATCTACCGTCTAACTTGCGTAAGTTACATTATGTCGTTACCATGCTACATCGCGTTAGCTAGGTTGCTAATGTTAGCTATGTTAGTCACATAGCGTTAGCTACATTGGTAACGTTAGCTACGTTGGTAACATTAGCTACATCAGCTACATAGCTTTAGCAACATAACATTAGCTTTGTTGTTGTATAACGATGCTAGCATTGACATCACCCCGATGTACGCTAACCTTGACCATCATTGATTATATATGCATGTCGACCCTACAGCTGCACAGACAGGATTAACCTCCTTTGTGTTGCTTAGGTCCATAGGGACTGAACATCGTGAAAAGGACATGCGAAAAGTGTTGACATGACCTTAAAAGTGGCGCCATTCCATGATATCACGTTGGACATTAAAGAGGTGGTATTATGCTTTTTGGCTTTTTTCCCTCTCCTTTACTGAGTTATATATCTTTTTTTGTGCATGTAACAGGTTTGCAAATTGGAAAAGGGAGTTCCCACCTCCCACAGAAAACTCTGCTCTGAACTTCCTGAAAACAGCTCGTTAGTAGTCCAGCCGCTTCCCTTTCATCCCTGTGACGTCACAGGGATGAAAGCTAAACGCGCCTCATATAACGCTCGCTGAGCGGCTACTCCGACACGCCCTCAGAAACAGCGAGCTGCAGCACACAGCTCTCCTCTCCCTTCCAAACACTAGCTACCCTCCAGGCAGTCAGTGGACATAAAGTTGTTCCTGTGATGTAGAGACAGAGCTCAGTTAAAACTTTATGGATACAGATTAATAACTCACCGCTCTGAAACTCTCGCTCCAGTCCATGTTGCCAAGCTGGTCGGCAACACGTACAGCTGAACCCGAGCTGTTTATGGTGTTGTCTTCCTCGACATTGTTTAGTAATTAGAGCTCACTTTGGTCTTTTTTTTTTTTTTTTAAATAAGACCCGCCCTTCTCTGCTTCTGATTGGCTAGTAGTCCTTAACTAGGAACTGCGCACGTGCAACTCCCAACAAAGATCATTTAGAGACAAGATGTATCACTCCATAGCTAAAACGAAGCCTTCAACGTGCAGTATGACAAAAAATATGGTGTTTTTTGAAAATGAAACCATGTGAACCTGTTCTGGTACAACCACTAAATAAGATTATGAACCTGAAAATGAGCAGAATACCACCTCTTTAAGTTGCAGATCAGTGGGCTCGCTGCAGTTGAATATCTAAGTAAGAGGTGTCCTCTGTCCTAAAAAAACCCTTAAATACTACGTAAAGGATGCAAGATAATTTAATAATTATAATATATGACCGTGTGGCGCTTTGTGGCGTTGGTCATAAAATGACCAGAATGAAAAGAAAAACGGACAATAGATCATTTGTCAGTACCATGGCTTCCCTCTGTGATATTATATACAAGTTTGCCTGTATTATTTGTGTCCCCTTCAGAGATTGCAAAATGTATTAGAAATGTAGTTTTATTGTCCCTTCCAACTGTTAAATGAAATTCACACCCACGCCTGTGCCTTGTTATTCTCACCCCTCCTGTGCACATGCAGTGGTTGAGTTCATGTTGTTAGTTAGTTGTTGATTGTTCTTCTCTGTGAACGTAGAGTTACCCATGCTGCCCCCCCCCCCCCCCCCCCCCCCGTGTTTATCTGTGGTTGTTTACGTCACTAAGTGTTTTTACCTTTTGGTTAATAAACTCATTAAATCAAACCAGCTGAGTTCAGTGTTCGAGCTATCCTTAGCATAACAAAAGGTTTGGAAACAGCTTTCAGATATAATCCTTCTTTTGGTTCTTTACATTTTCTATTTTTATTATTTATTTTTTTAAATGTTCTTGTTATATTAGAACCAGCACACGTGTTTGTACTTTTACAACTAGAGTCAGTACTCGACATCAGCAGCATTCATATTTAAACTTGATCTCAGCGGATGTCGCGTCTCTGGAGGTCAGCGGGTCAAACTGAGGCTCTGACCTCGTTATGAGACAGCTGAACTGAGCATGCTCAGTCTGTCTGCCTTTCTCACGCACACACACATTCGCAGTCAGACAGATGTCCCTGGCTGCAGCTCGCAGCCCATTAGCCGTGTTTAATTATTGATCTCTATAGAGTCCCGCAGCAGGCAGATGGACACACACACGCACACACATGCATGCACACGCACACACGATGATGATGTCATCAGTCAGTGTGCAGTGCACGTCTTCTCCGATAATTTCATTGAGAAGATGATTCATGGATCACTGCTGAGGTCTGACTGTAAAAACAGTTCAATGCACTCAGTGATGTGTGTATAAATACTCTGTAAATACACAGAATACACACATGTATATTTACACTCACAGAAAAGAGAGTCAGTATAAAGAGAGCTGTCACTCAGTTTGAAAGAGAGCAGTGTCCAATCCTGTGGCTTGAAATTTTGGAGATGGGTGGGGCTTCATTTACATTTTTGTTTTATTTGATTGTGCCTTTACTACTCTGACTATTGAAGAGAAATTTTATCTAATTTTGGTTTTAACTTTTTTTTAACTTAACAGATAATATAGATTTTTTTTCCTCTCTGTTTTTATAGACAGATATTTCTATTTAAATCAACTATAATTTCTATATTTTCTAGAATTTCTCTTGTGTTTTTTAAAGAAATGCCTCAAATTCTGGTTAATAACTATTGAAATATGCGCTTAAGTGTCCACTTTATTAGGTACACCTGTGCAGTCTTAAGCAACACAACAAATCTGTTTAACTTTTATTTGAACTGTTTTTATTTATTGTCAGATATAAAATGTTAATTAATCTGTCGAGGTCGTAGTTAGTGATGGTGTTTCTGATGTTCGGCTCCACTAAGAAAGACCTCTCAATACAAAGTACTACAACAGCTGCTTTATCTATGACCCCAGCAGTGGTGGGAAGTACATTTACTCAGTACTGTACTGCAAGTACAGTTAAGTTATGTTTAGGTACTTGTATTTCCATTGCATGCTACTTTATACTACAACTTTTTTTACTCTCATATAATTCAGATTTCACTAAATCAAAATGAATCCTATAGAATACATTAAATAACATTATGCAAGATTAAACTTGCTGTTTCAAACTCTTGTCCCAGTGTGTAGTTGGAGCCCGTTGTTTCAGATGCCTGCGACTTGTTAACATTTCCACACAAATCTAAACTCCTCAGTTTCATTTAAAGAACTGTTGGAGGCCAGAGAGGAAAAACTATCTGGTTTTTAAGTCCGCAGCAGAGAAACGTCTGTACAGCTCAATAATGCAGCAGCTTTTTACGACCCATATTTATGGTGCTGCACAGGTGTACCTATAAAAGTGAACACTGATGTAGAATAAAGAGCGACACAGTCCATGACATGAGGTGGATGGATGAGTCAAGTAAACTCAGGACTTACATTCAGGAGACCGAGGTTTGAGTCCTGTGTGGAAGAAAGTCAACGGCGACATGTTTTAAGTTAAATGTGCATAATGTACTTATTTTAACCCAAACCACCATCTTTTCCTAAACCTAACTAAGTGGTTCTGTTGCCTAAACCTGATTAAACTACCACCGTTTCACAACGTTAAATGCCATGTAACTTACATAAGGTCCGTTATGCCTGTCGCTTGCCAACACGGATAAACAGAAAACAAACAAAAAAAAAACGTTTTTTTGTTTTACTGTTTTAAAACCAAAATGGAAAAATATTGATTTTGATATTTAATGTGTCCTATTAGTTTAGCTTTGTGCATTACATTTAAACCACATAAACCTGCAGCAGATACACTTGGGATGGCGGTGCCTGATTAAATGTAATTAAGATGAGCTTGAACATCAACATAGGAGGGGTTTAGTTAGAAAACAGGAGGCTCACCGTTCAGTTTGTTGTCAGTACATCCAATAGTACACAGCGAACATGAACTGTTATTAGTTTAACAGGCAAGCTGTTTAGTAACGAATCATACACGGATTAAAAGCTTCGGGTGATTTTAGTTCAGCCTCTCTGCACTGTTTCAACCTGACCTTTACTTTCTTCGTGAGATGGAAGAATTTAGAAAGAGCCTCCAGCTGCAGGAACACGTGGATTACTGGACCTCATCCAGCCAGAAGGAGCGACCACTAACCGTCCAGTGCGCCGGTCCCACTGGCGACACAACTCATAGTAGCGCCCTGGGGGTCTGCAGAGGGTCGGTGATCATTCCCTCTGGCTGGATGACAGCTGTTGCAAACAACAGGCACACGTGTTGAGCAGCCAGTTAGTTTGGACACCATGACGCCTCCCAAGGTCACGGGACGAGTGAGCGAGTGAAGTGCTAACGTCAGCGTGCTAACATGCTCACAGTGAGATAGCAGCTGTAACGTGTGGATAAAAGTTCATGAGATATTTCAGTGTGGACAAAGTGACATCGTAGCTGCTGGCGTGGTTAAAAATCGTGATGTTTCTACATGTATTTATTAGTATTATTTACCATGTGTTTCCTTCAGTTTTAGCGACCGATTAATTCTTTAAAACTTAGTAGTCCCTCTTTAAAACCTACTAGTACTAAAAGTAACTAATTCCTGTAACTATTTGGACACAAGACATCTCCAACTCGATCAGCTTCAGGGACACGTGTGTTACAGTGGGGAATTGAACCCCAGTCTCTTGCACCAAAGGCATGTGTCCTATCCACTGGACCATCGCCACCCAGGTGGCAAATTGCTTAATATTGATGAGTATTTAGATACTAGTACTTATTTATTAGTTACTAGTAACTATTCTGTTCGTGTTAGTAACAAGTGAAATGTTAGTTATGGCTCGCCGTTTTAACTTTAGGTCTTTAAATCTTACTAGACACTATTTAAAAGCTACTAGTGATTATTTATTAGTTACTAGTATGTTTTTAAATAAGTACAAGTAACTAATGAATGGTGCTGGTATCTAAATATTAGATACTAGTAAAATGGAAATATCTGAACTGCAGAGCCCCCGTATGTGTCATAAAAAATAAATATTAGAATCTAATTAATTGTTCCAAGTGAAACGGGAATAGTTACTCATAAATGTAGAAACAGCTGTTTGTGGTGTGTATTCGCCACACAAACGTCTTATTTGTGGTTGTTCGGTTGTTCATTGTGAAGCTGTTTGTGAAACTGAGCTGCCCTGCAGGGATAAATAAAGTTGCTCCAATTGAAGTTGTTATGTTTTGTGACACCCCCACTTTTCATTTCCATTCAGTATGACCTGTTGTTAGCTTGTTGGTGTAGCGGCCCTCAAGAGTCCGTCAGAACCTCACAGATCAGGGGGGGTTTTAATCTGCATGAGTGAGCAGAGTCAGTGATGCTCAAGTTCAAGTCTCTGCCTCCATCTGCTGGCAGACAGGAAGAGACTACGCACACATCAGGGTTCCCACTCTGTCCTGGAGATCATTTTCCAGGACTTTTCCAGGACTTTTCCAGGACTTTTCCAGTCATGATCCAGCTGGTATGGCAGACAGGGATCATACACTAACATGTTCCTCTCTGTGCAGGTCTGATTTTAAAGACTGGGTGGCTAATAACTGATCTATGTCAAACTGATCTTGCCTTGTTTTAATATTTTGTAGTATTGCAATTGTATTTTTTGTGTTTGTACTGTTCTTATGAATGATATTTTAACCACTGCCAGGACAGAGTAGGAACCCTGGCTCACACCTGTCTGACCTGCAGTCCGATATTCACACCTGTCTGACCTGCAGTCCGATATTCACACCTGTCTTCATCTCTTTCTCTGTTTGAGTCTCACTGTTTTCACATCTTTTAAAACATTTTTATTGCTCCTACTCATTTGGCAGATGCTTTTGACCAAAGCCTCTTGATGATTTTCTCTCACCTGACCTATTGCATCACACGCTGGCCCGACCCCCCTTAAGCCTCTTCCCTCCTTATACAAGAAAGCTCTGAAAATCCGCAACAAACTCTCCACGTTCAGTCTGTTTAATTTTGAAAATGTTATATTTTTGTCTGATGCGCGGCTCGTTTACAAGATCACCCACTACTGGCACCATGTCCTTTGAGAGAATTCATGAAGCTCTGCTGTGAAAACAATGAGGTCTTCAGCTCTGGGTGACTCCACACAATATGCTCAGTCTGCCGGTTCTTTTAACGCAAGTGAAAAATGAAACTCGTATTAAGACTTATAGATTATAAAACGCTAAAAAATCTTTTTATCATAGGCCTGATGTCTGCAAACTCATATGAACACAGTGCTTTTGTATATGCTGTATTGTGGTCTTTGTTTGTATGTTTTGTTGCTTGTACTATGTACCACTGTGTGTCGGTGTAAATGCTCGCCTGAGTAGGCCGTGGGGGTGAAATTAGCTGTATCTGTGTGTAATATGCTGAATTTCAAGTTTGAAGTCGGCGTTTCTTTCTGCACGGTCCCTAAACTTGAAATTAATTTATATTAAATTAAATTAAATCTATCGTATATGTTTGATTTTATTAGTTCATCCGTGTCTTGTGTGCATCTTGTCTCAAATGTTGTACGTTTTATATATTTGTCATTCAAATTATAAAGTTATTTAATGATATTCACTTAAGAACAACAGAACATTTTTCAAACAAACACTGTATTTATTATTGTTTCTGGATGTGGTACTTCATTTTTAATTTCTATTTTAGCTATCTTAACTTTTTATTTTGTTTTCTTCTTGTTGTTGTTATTGTTTTATTGTTGATTTAATCACTTATTTTTATATCTAAGTTTTCAACATCAAACTGTGAAATGATGAAAGATGAGTTGATTTTATTATGAGCATAATGAAGTTAATTCTGTAGCAGTAGTAGCGGTAGTAGTACTACAAGTGGCAGTAGTAGTCACAGTACTTGCAGCAGTGGGTGTTTTACAGTATCTGCTGCCCTCTGGTGATCACACTCAAACACTAACAGCTGATTTTTATTAATGCCACTTGTGGTAAATAAAAAGCAAAGCACGAAATAGAAAATGAGAAATAAAAATTTATTTACTGCAGAAAATAAATGAAACAATTTCTCTGTTTTATTTGTCATGTTTTGTAATTTTGTCAACAGATTTATTGAATCTGTTTTTAGTTTTTTAATTACATGTTTTAATTTCTCCATTCTACTGAATTTAATTGTTTCACTCCTGTATTTGCTGCATTCGTATCACTGGATTATAATTATTAATGGATTCTTCTGTTTTTCACTTTAATGTGGCGGCTGGTACTTTACATACTGCAGGCTAGTCTGCAAATGTACCGCCAGTGATCAATAAAGTTTTAATTTAACCTCAAATACGACATCGTCATTTATTTACATATCCTGTTTTTATTAATCTGAATCTGCAAAGTAACGAGTCAGAATACTTGTAGTGGAGTAAAAAGTACAATTTAGCGCTCTGAGATGAGTAGTAGCAGAAAGTAAACTCAGGTACAAGTACCTCCTTAAAACTGTCACTGAATCATTAAAAGCAGAAGTGGAAAGTAACAAAGTACATTTACACAAGTACTTTGAGGTACTTTATACTTCACTTGACTACAATTTCTGCTGTTTTTATACTTCTACTCTACTACAGCTCAGAGACAAATATTTGTACTTCTCTACATGTATTTGACAGTTTTAGGTAAAGCAGAATCTGATAAATAATACAAAATATAATCTGCAAATAAACGATGGTGTTTTATTATCGGTTCAGATAAAATAGTATTGATCTCGGGGAGAAATCCACGAGCTGCTCAGCAGAATATAAAGTCACTGCAATGAGCCCCAGCTTTACCAGCTGATGAACACATGAATTCATTATGCAGTATTTATAAAGTTATAATTATACTTTTTTCTTTATTCACAAAGAATTCAGACAGAAACACACATATAACTGAGATCTGGGAAGAAAACGAACTAGAACAAATGAATCAGTGTAAACACTTCCTGTTTCAGCTTTGATCTTCGCATAAAGACGTTAAGATCACCTGGATAAACTGTTGGTTAGTTTCAGTGAGTACAGAGATTATTACGCATGTAAAAACTAGTGTTGTACTCAAGACCGGTCTTAAGACTTAAGAGACTTTTTGATGGTCTTGGTCTCGGACTCGACCGCATTTGCACTCGTCTTGTCTCGGTCTGGGATATTGAGGACTCTGGATTTTATTTCAACACCAGTCAAGACCATAACTTTGGGAATATCAATAAATTGCTTTTGTATTTTCTGATTTATTTGTTAACATCCTAACTTTGACTGGATGGAAAACTTATTGCTTGTCTTGACTACAACACTATTAAAAACTTTGGCTAATGAAAAACAGGCTTAAAACTAAAACTAGTACTTACCAGAACAATGAACAGCCGACTAGTAATAAGCTTTTGAACGACGCAGGTTGAATGTTCACAGAGCAGCAGATCACCTTGTAGCTCCGCCCTAAAGCCTCCCCTGCTTCCTGGTCTCTGTTCCTCTAAATGGGACCATAATTTACTAAATGAACATCATGCTGTGTTGAAGACTTGAAACTAGCGACTGAGATCATAAACTCATCAGGTGTTTACTGAAGTAATAAATCAGCTGACAAGTAGAAACATTTTCTCATAGACTTCTTTACAATCACACTTCTTTCTGCAGCCGGTGGAGTCGCCCCCTGCTGGCAGCTGGAGAGAACGCAGGTTTAAGGCTCTTCCACATTGGCTTCACTCGCGAGACCCGGATGTCGTCTCTTGGTTGTAACAAACCTGGATTAACTGGATTTAAAGGCCCGTTCCTGTAAATCGAGGATTAACGTGTTAAAAAAATAATGTTAAAGATAAAATCCTTCAGATGTTCATCATCCTTCAAACAGAATCAGTTAACGTTCAGACCTGAGTGATCAACACGGTCAGGCTCTCAGCGACTCTACAGATGTCTGCTGGCGCCGACTGAAACGTCTCAGCAGCTGCTGGATGGATTGTGATTAAATGTGCTTCGGATCTTCATGTTCCCCTGAAAGAACTATGGTGATCCTCTGACTTTTCTTGTAGCGCCACCATCAGGTCGCACTGATAAACAGTTTGGCTTATGACCAAATACCTGCAGAGCAACACGTCCTCATTCCTAAACGACTAAACAGGTCGACTGTCCAGTGACCCAAAACGACATATAGGACCGCTGGCAAGTCCAAACTTGACTAAATGATTATTGAGAAACACCCTTTATTTGACGTAAAATAAGTCACCTTTGACTTTCTTCCACACGGGACTCAAACCTCCGTCTCCTGAGTCTCCCCCACCACCTCCTTACACGGACTTTGCTGCTCTTTAACCTACGTCACCTGTGTTCTTCTGTCACGAGAGACTGCGGCCACATTCCCATCATCCTCCGCTTTATGCTGTGTTCACTGCTGATGTTAGCATGCTAATGGTGGTTCATGGTGAACATTACACCTGTTAAACGTCAGCGTGTCAGCGTGCTGATGTTTTAACTTTTGGAGATGAACGCCTTTTACACAGCGACGTTATTTAAAGACGGCTGATGAGCAGCAAAGAGCAAAATATATTCAACTTGTTGAAAGTGACCTTAAATATTTCTATTAATTATAAATGTTTATTCAACTGTTTTGATTGAAGACATGTTTTTTTGTCCCCCAGCTGCGCCCGAGAAGCTGTGACGGCAGAAGGCCGTCGAGGTCTTCAGCATCAAGTCTCAACCTGAACTGAACTCACACCAATTTTCACCCGTTCAGCTTCCATTATCAGGATAAATGACAAACAGCTGCAGCGAACACATCATCAGGAAACTATAAACGGAGGCCCAGTCTGGATGTCTCATGAAGTTCACCTGAACTCACCTGCTGATCTAAACGCTGACAGCCGGCGGCGTGGCGCCTGGACAAACACACCTGAGACAAGAACTCTGAGACAATCAGAACCACAAAGCAGGAGACAAAGAAACTAGCAGTATTTCACAGGTACGAGGAATTTGCTTTGGTGATTAGGTGCTACACATAGACAAGTAGCTGTCATAATAAATGTAAAAATATATAAATATGTAATAAACAGATGTGCAAGTTCTAAAATTATACTGGAAGTATGTTATTTACAGGCGCATTACTCCGGTTTTGAACATGTTACAGTGAGTGAAGATTTGTATTTATATAAATACATGAATCTATAAAATAGAATAGAATAATAAAAGAATAAATAAAAATAAAGATAATACCACAGTACAGTCCACTTTTACTTTAAAGTATTAGCATGAAAATATACTTAAAGTATTAAAAGTAAAAGTATTTATCGTATAGGATGGTTCATTTAGTTATCAGCTGGTAGTCATTAATAATGACTTTATATGCTGCTCTAGCTTCATCTTTAATAATAATATTGTAATTTATTGGTTTGATTTTATTTTTCTATTAATAATCAATCTAAGAAAAGCTTCACAGCGGATGTTGAGTCCACCGTTATTCCAGTCATTCAGAGGAGAAGCAGCAGATCTTCATGAGAGAAGCTGAAACATCAGATGTTTTACAGGAAAAATTAAAATACTGTTTGTCTCCACTGTCTTCATGTCGAAGCAGCGCCTCCTGCAGGCCGGAGATGTAAGTGTCAGAGTTTGGTTACCTGGAGCGTCTTCACTGCTGAGCGTCCTCAGGTGACCCTCCCCCCACAGGACTGTCCTCCTGGTTACCGTGGAGACGGCCCCAGAGGGGTCATAACCAGGTGTAATTAGTCCGCAGGTACTGCAGGAGAAACAGGAGGATCATTAACAGTCTTTAAGATTCTCTGCATGTACTCAGATCTTTCAGTACTTTATATACACTCATCTAGTGGTTACCAACCTAGGGGTCGGGTCCCTCCAAAGGGTCACCTGATAAATCTGAGGGGGTCGTGAGACGATCAATGGGAGAGGAAAGAAGAAGAAATTCTGAGTCAGTTTATTATTATTTTCCAGAAGTTCTTCTACGTCACGTACACAACCTTCACTCAGGAGGCCGTTTGAGTCCCGTGTGAGACCAAAAGTCAGCGTTGACGTATTAAAGTTTTAAGTGTAGGTCAGCTGACCGTTTGTAAAGGCGTCCGAGGGGCGTGACAGAGCGTCAGTACGTGACGACCTGGGAATGTGTCTTTGCTGTTAAATGTATTGACAGATATAAGTAAGTAAGTAGTACTGACAGAAAATGTATAATTTCAGTTTCTGTGCTGCTTCTCCTCTGAATGATTAATAACCGTCATGTTTGTTAGTAACGTTGATCTTTGGACTGTCGGCTGTGAAGGAGTCACTTTGGGCTCTGGGTAACTGTGACGGCACAAACATCGATGGACCGATGGAGGAAATAATCAGCAGGTTGATCCAGAATGAAAAGAATCATCAGCTGCAGTCTGATACTAAACAGTTCAGAATGAGCTGCAGCTCAACAACTACAGCAGCAACATCCTGCTGCACATTAATGAGGAGGAAGAAGAATCTGAGGAGAGAATATATAATAGTACAACAGGGACATTTTATTGATCATACTCACATAGGGGAGACCGGGGATGGTTGTAACATTTCTGACTGTATCTCAAAGCTCTTTTAAGCCACTGCGTTCAAACTGTGATACAAACTAGTTGCATGTGTCTAATCTTAAATAGTGTGACTGTGATCTCTGCTACACAGACAGAAGATGTCTGGTTTAGTCTCAAACACAAGGAGGGAAACGTTACATTCACCCCACAGTCTGGCTGTAACATTATAACAGGACAGGAATATGAGAGAAACACTGTATTAGAAGCTTTTTATTCAACACTTGTGCATGTACACTTGTACAGTATCTCTCAAAAGTGAGTGCACTCCTCGCATTTTAGTAAATATTTGATTATATCTTTTCATGTGACAACACTGAAGAAATGGGAAAGAAAGTAGTGAGTGTACAGCTTGTATAACAGTGTAAATTTACTGTCCCCTCAAAATAACACATCACACAGCCGTTAATGTCTAAACCGCTGGCAACAAAAGTGAGTACACCACTAACTGGGCCCAATTAGCCATTTTCCCTCCCCGGTGTCATGTGACTCATTAGTGTTACAAGGTCTCAGGGGTGAATATGGAGCAGGTGTGTTAGATTTGGAGTTATCGCTCTCACACTCCCTCAAACTGGTCACTGGAAGCTCAACATGGCACCTCATGGCAAAGAACTCTCTGAGGGTCTGAAAAGAAGAATTGTTGCTCTACGTAAAGATGGCATAGGCCATAAGAAGATTGTCAAGACCCTGAAACTGAGCTGCAGCACGGTGGCCAAGACCATACAGCACTTCAACAGGACAGGTTCCACTCAGAACAGGCCTCGCCATGGTCGACCAAAGAAGTTGAGTGCACGTGCTTAGCGTCATATCCAGAGGTTGTCTTCGGGAAACAGACGTCTGAGTGCTGCCAGCATTGCTGCAGAGGTTGAAGGGGTGGGGGGTCAGCCTGTCAGTGCTCAAACCATACGCCGCACACTGCATCAAACCGGTCTGCATGGCTGTCGTCCCAGAAGGAAGCCTCTTCTAAAGATGATGCACAAGAAAGCCCGTAAACAGTTTGCTGAAGACCAGCAAGGACATGGATTACTGGAACCATGTCCTGTGGTCTGATGAGACCAAGATAAACTTAATTGGTTCAGATGGGGTCAAGTGTGTGTGGCGGCAACCAGGTGAGGAGCACAAAGACAAGTGTGTCTTACCTACAGTCTAGAATGGTGGAGGAGTGTCCTGGTCTGGGGCTGCATGAGTGCACTGGGGAGCTACAGTTCACTGAGGGAACCATGAATACCAACATGTACTGTGACATACTGAAGCACAGCATAATCCCCTCCCTTCAGAGACTGGGCCACAAGGCAGGATTTCAACATAATGACCCCAAACACACCTCCAAGACGACCACTGCCTTGCTGAAGAAGCTGAGGGTAACTGTGATGGACTGGCCGAGCATGTCTCCAGACCTGAACCCTAATGAGCATCTGTAGGGAATCCTCAAACGGAAGGTGGAGGAGCGCAAGGTCTCAGTGGAAATCTGTGAAGCTCTGATGAACTCCATGCCCAAGAGGGTCAAGGCAGTGCTGGAAAATAATGGTGGCAACACAAAATATTGACACTTTAGCCCCAATTTGGACATTTTCACTTAGGGGTGTACTCACTTTTGTCTCCAACGATTTAGACATTAATGGCTGTCTGATGTGTTATTTTGAGGGGACAGCAAATGTACACTGTTGTACAAGCTGCACACTCTCTACTTTACACTGGAGCAAAGTGTCGTTTCTTCAGTGTTGTCGCGTGAAAACATATAATCCAATATTTACAATAATCTGAGGGGTGTACTCACTTTTGAGAGATACTTTATCTGTTGAAATGTGAACCGAAGTTCATTTTTGCTTTGGATCCCATCTCATGGTCTCCTTATTAGGTTTTTCCTGTTATCATGTATTTATTTGTGTATTATTACTCTCAGTGTCAGATCAGTCTCCGAAGGTCGAGTGAGGAACCTAAATGTTGTGAATGAAAGATTTTCTTTCTGGTCGCCCACAGAGCGTCTCTGTCAGGGCAGCGATGTCTGATTTAAACACAGCTGATGAATTCATTAGCGTACACTGAGAGCAGTACAGGGTTTCTGTCTGTTCATGAGGATGACGCCGCCTCAGCTGGCCTTTTTCAGGAAACAGAGCCCTTTAGTGACGCAGAGTATTTGACACAAACTCTAGCAGCAATAATGTCGATAAAACAAAAGAAATTGTTATCTGTGCCGAGTCTGATTAGTTAATACAACTGGAGCTGCTGTATAAAAGCCAGCTTGTTTCAGTTCTCTAGGTTCTGGTCTGGACCGTCGACAGTGATGGATAATGTTACACACTCTGCATTTTAAACTCTAATATAAATTATTTATAATTTGCAGTTAGTGTGGATGTTTTATTTGGAAGATTTTTATGCTCCGAGCCTTTTTATTTAATTTATTTAAATTCTTTTTAATCATCTGTTTTATCCTATTATTTGTTGCTTATTGTCTTTAATCTCTGTTACTGGTTTTATTATTTCACCTCTATCGTTTTTATTTCTCCAGTTATTATTATCAGTTGCGTCACTGTGAAAGTTGCTCTACGAATCAAGTTTGATGTGATCTGATTATATTTTAATTATTAAATTTTAAGTGCAATCTGCATTTTAAAACAAAACGTCAAGATAATTCAGTTCAGGGGAATCCTGTTCTTCTCTCTGTTGCTCTCTCATGTCTGTCCGGTACAATTGAAGACACAGCCAGCAGCTGCTTAGCTTAGCTTAGCACAAAGACTGGAAACGGGGGGAAACTGCTAGCCCGGCTCTGCTTGAAGAAAACTAAACCCACCTAGCAGCCCCTTCTACGCTCTCTGATTAACACGCTATGTCTTCTTTGTTTATTCTGTACAAAACAAATGGTGCTAGTGATCTAGAGGCCCATGCGCATAAGAATAGCAAAACACAAAACTGCAGCTGAAGGAGAGAGTTTGTAAGGTAAAACTGTTAAAACTATAATTAAATTATTAATAATTTAATTTAAATAAATTATATGTGTGGACATGTTGCTACAGTGTTTGTATGTGCAAAATACTGCGTAGTGCTCTGCGTCCATCTTGGTTTTCTAACATAAATCAGAGCTGCTAGTGTGGCGGTGGACTGTTGTTGCTGTTGCTATATTTACTTGATATGTTGTCTTTTCAGGTTTTGGTGAACTATGGGGGACCACGCCTCTTTTCCTTTTACGTCCTGCCCTTTGGAAACATTCTTAGAAAGCATGGCATTTTCTACCACTTCTATGCTGACGACTCCCAAATCTATCTGCCCCTCAAAAGAAATAACAACAACTCCCTAATTTCTCTACTAGTTTTAAACTTGACAAACATCATCAAACATCACTTGAGATTTTATCTAAAATAAAAAAATTTATTATCTCATAATCATTTTGAGCTTGTGATTCTTGCTTTTGTCTCAACCCGTATGAACTACTGCAAAGAACTTTACATTGGCGTTAAGCAATCCTCTCTCCTACACCTACAGTTTGTCCAAAACTCGGCTGCTCGTCTTTTAACTGGAAACCGCAACACATTACACCTGTTCTGGCCTCCATTCACTGGCTCCCACTTCATTTTAGGATTGATTTTAAGTCTCTGTTTGTTTTTAAAGCCCTTCAAGGGCCAGATCCAGCCGATAGGTCTGATCAAGGTCATTAAGGTCAGCTGACCAGTTACTCAATGGATTGGATTGGATTTTAGAATTAATTCCAAGATCTTATTGTTTGTTTCTAAATCACTAAATGGGTTGGTACCTTGTTTTTTACAAGTCTACACCTTCTCAAGGTCACTATGGTCCACCTAAAACCAGGCTAAACTGCTCTTTTTCAGCAGTAGCCCCTAAACTTTGGAATGAGCCACCTCCACAGGTCAACCTGGCCACCTGAAAACTCACTTTTAGCCCTTTTCCACTACAGCTCGACTCGCCTCAAGTTTACTCACCTTCTTTGGTTTTCCATTGGGGAATAGTTGAACCTGCTAACTGGTGCTTTTTTTCATGTCACCTCCGTCGAGGTTCTAAGCGAGCTGAGGCGATACCAAAAGGTGACGTGAAAACACTGCAGACTACAGATTGGTCAGATGAATCATCATCACTGCTCAATTTCTGCTGGGGCCAGTCTTTTCTATTTCACAATATCTGCAATGGAAAACGGAGGACGGCAGGCCAAAAGCGAGTTGAGCTGGTACCAGCGATTTAAAAGTGAACTTTTATTCCCTGGCTTTTAATCCAGCATGAGAGCTCTGGGCTCTTCTGTTGTTGCTTTTCATTTCTTCCATTTGTTTGTGTGTTGTCTATGTTTTTATGTGTTTTATTCCTGGCTTTTAAAATGTGCTATTTAAATTAAAATGGACTGGGACAAGTTGTTGTATGAAAGTTCATGGATGTTTGAAAAGGGAAGTTAACGATATGTTAATTTAAATAAAAGCATTAAACCTTAATGGCAGGACTTGGACAAACATTTAAACATTTAGCTTCGGTGCTTTACATCTCGGACTCCTCTGTTGGTGTCTAATGATGATGTAATGAACGGGGCCGCCTCCAGAGGGCGCCAACAGAACTGCAGTCGTTTCCTTTTTTTTTGTTACTCACTGGTTCAACATGCATGTGTGGGTTAAAGCACAGTGTTACCATTCTGTGTAAAGTAACAGTGTAGGTTTGGCATTCCTGCTGTTTACCATGACACCCCCATCATCTGCTGTCTGTCCCCTCCCCACCCCCCCGGCCCACCCTGACCGACATCAAACACTCCTTTGATAAGGGATGGCCTTTGTGTGTGTGTGTGGAGGGTTTGAAGGCGTTTCCATACCATAGAAGTAAAGACCTTTTTTTTTTCTTCACCTCATAATTTATTCTGCTGTAAAATCTGAGGTGGATTCAGGTTAGAGAGCCACAGAGATTTTAATGTCATAACATAATCCCTGCAGGAGAATTTAAGACTATTTCATTCACACACACACAGGAAAAAGATGAATTTAGTGTTAAACTAAATTTTTTGATGGTTTGAGTGAATAATGTTGAGGTAAAGTTGGATGTGTCTTCATAAACAGGACACACAGGGACTTATTTTATTATTTTAGTCTAAATGTGATGCAGATGGACACAAAGGTGTGTTGACCTTTACCACTCCTGAATTTTCAGCCACATGTTTTAAGCTGTTTTAATAATTTACTTAACGGTTAAGGGCTGTTACTGTTTCGTGTCTTGGTGTGCGTGTTAGTGCTTGTGCAGTCGCACGTCGTTAAATGTAAACACTGCTCGTGAGCGTGAAGCTGCAGACAAAGACAGGCCTGCTTTTGTTCTGCCATGACAGAAAAGGCCTCTGCAGATCCTGAAATGGCGGCCGGAGAAGAAACAGGCTGAGCGGGAGGGAGGAGGGAAAGCCCGGAGCAGAGCCGGAGCTCAGGACGGATCTGGATTCTGATCTGGTTTCAGGTTTTTCACAGTGAAATAAGCTCATTTCTCATCCTGAGCGACACAGATATCCTGTTTTATACATGTGTGACGGCTGAAATGAGCCTGAACAGCTCAGAAAGTTTGGTTAAATTACAGCTGACTTTTACTGACAGCAGAAAAGGAAAATGAAAGTATCTCGCAGCTGAATCAGGCCACGATGATCCCACACTGAGTCAACACCTGATGTGTGCTAAAGGCCTGGGTGAAGTCATAGCGGCCCATTTTAATAACAGTAAACACTTTAATCTGTATCATCAGGCTGCATGTTGTGTGAAACGTTCTTTTAAAGGGAAAAACTGGATGTTTCTGAGTCTTTTTGTGAATATTTACAATCAATTCAACCTGTTTTATGAATTTTCAAGAATTCACTGTCAACATACGTTAAAAGCTGTTAAACTTGTTGAATCTTAGCAGTTTAAACTCTATTTTTTACATTAAAGCCCAACATATAACATGGGATACGATTTACTTTGATGCCCGCCAGGAAGTCAGAGGTCACTTGATCTTTTTTTTTAAGTCCTCTTCTTCTCTTTCTTGCTGAAAGTTAGATTTTCAGACTTTCAGCCTGTACAGTATAAAGCCACAGCCAGCAGCTGGTTAGCTTAGCTTAGCACAAAGACTGGAAACAGGGGGAAACTGTTAGCCTGGGTCCGTCCAAAGGTAAAACAATCCTCCTCTAAGGCTCACTAACATGTTCTATCAGTTTGTTTAATCCATACTACCTGTGGTGTTTGTGTCACCGTAAGGTTTCAATTTGGATACTTCTGTTAATACACTGTGTACTCTATGTACTTACCTGCGTAGAGCGTACATTTCAACAGGGTTGCGTTGTCTCAATTAAAAAGTCTCTGTTGTGCACATAGTTATGACGATCACAAGATTTGACCGCCTCTTCTTCTTCTTCTTTTTCCATTTGAATAACTACCAGCTTGTTTGCTCAATTGACTTAATTTAAAATGTATAAAATATGAATTAAAATTAACGTACTTCAACTTTTATGATCGAAGCCTCTGCAGTTTCCTCGGCCGCCATTTTCAAGTTTAAAGACACGTTGGTCGTCCCTCCCCCTCCACCACGAAGCCAAGATGGCGGTGAGAAGTGTCCTTTGTGATTTGTGATCCACCATCAGGGGACTCACAGTGCGCTGCATTGTGCTGTTCTTGTCAGTGTGAACGCACGTTTACAGTCAGAATAGTAAGTGTGAGTGTTGAAGGACGCAAACTGTGACACACTGTTAATTTACCTTTGAACTGTGTTAGCTTTGTTGCTCCTGTTTCCAGTCTTTATGCTAAGCTAAGCTAACTGGCTGCTTGCTGTAATCTTATATTGTTCAAACAAGCATGAGAGTGGTGTCAGTCTGAACATTTGACCTTCACCAAGAGAGTTAATAAGTTTTCTTTCCCTGTTCCTTTAATGCTGCTGCACAGTGTTACACTTTTAGAGTCTAATGCTGCAGCTTCTTATTGTCACAAGGAATAAAAAACACGCAGAGCTGTAAATGCAAATAGCTGTAGCCACTGTTGCTGCTGCTAAAGTAACGTGCAGAGAGGACGAGGCGGCCTCAGAGCAGCAGAGCAGCTCCTTTTAAAGTAAGGTGGTGTTTATTCACAACCTCTCTCTCTCTCTCTGATTGTTTCATTTAAAAAGCTGAAAAGATTTCAGAGGTAAACGTGTCCAGCATTTCACAAATGAAAAGCAAACACGAGAGATTTATCTGAACTAAACAGCTGTTTAGGGCCCCGAACAGGAAGTGACTGTAATCGTAAACTCACAGTGGTTTGCTGTGGTGGAAGTAGTACTCAGATCCTGTACTGAAGTAAAAAATATAGTATAAAGTATAAATACCGTAGTCTAACAATACCCCATTACAAGTAAACGCCCTCACTTCAACATGTTAGATGAGTAAAGTATTCTCAGTAAAAGTAATTTCACGTAAGCAGATCATGTTTTTTTATGTGAAAACTAAGTGTCAAAATAAATGTAGTGGAGTAAAAGTATTTGTAACAACAAAGTACATTTTAAGTACCATAAAATTGTACTTAAGTAAATGTACTGCATTATTGTTCGCACCAACCGGGATTTTTTTTTAAATCTTTGGTTTTGAGGATGTTTGAGAGACTTTTTGTCAGATATTTTGGGATTGACCCGAAGATTTAATCTGCGGACAGCCAGTTTGTGATCCGGGCTTTCTGCATCTGCGAGTTCTTGTATTTTCCGTATGAACGATGCAGAACGTGTGTCGTTTTGCCAGATTAATTTATCCTTGTAGGAATTAAATTTTCATTGCTGCTGCTCAAAGAGGAACATGTTGGAGTGGTGGTGTGGATAATAAAATGTTCTTTTAGGTCTCAGCATGCTTTCATTTTTGTCTAATGGCGTCTGAAGCCACCTTTCTGTGGTCGCAATCAAGGGGCCTTGGTGTGGAGCTGGAGAGAGGAGTTGGTTGTGTTGGAGTAAAGTCTTGCTCGCAGTTCATCTACGTACACAACAAACTCCTCTCCAACGTTTCCACCGACGCCTTCCTGCAGCAGCTCGCCACATCTGCAATAAACTGAAATACTGACAGTTAAAAAGTGTGATTTGTCACGAATAACTAGTTTTATAACAAAAACAACTCCGTGCTAATGACAGTCAAATAGTCTGGTTGATCGTTTAAGGCTCTCCGTTTCTTGGCTCCTGCTCATACGTTAGACCTTTGAAGTCCTGTGTCTAGGTTTGGAAATAAGGGGGACAGAGCTTTTGCCGTCGGGGCCCCGAGGCTCTGGAGCGAGCTGCCGGAAGAAGTAAGGCTCTCAGAATCATTGTCGGAACGCATCCTGATTTTATCTGAGCTGTTATCTTAAGGTTTTAATTTTAGTTGTATAAAGTTGCTATATTATTCTTACAGTCAATCGTGATTATGATTTCCATTTTTATTTGGTCCTCGTGTATTTTTTCTTCGGTGGTGTTTCATGTCCTAGTCTTCGCACTTTTGTCTGATAGTGCTGTTTACATTTTATTATTATAATAAATAATGCCACATGCTGTATATTTTTAATTAGTTTTACTAATAATTTGTTTTGGTTTTTTTGCAGAATCGTCTCCTGTCTGCAGACGTGCTCCAGCAACGCTTGGTTTACCCTGTGTGGAGCACACTGGGGCCTTTAGGGCCACAAAAGCCTCAGTTTAAGGAAATGAAAGCTGCTTGTGATCAACCTGCAACCGCAAACAAAAACCCCATGTCACATCTGTCCAGACGTTTCACAAAGTTTATTTAACATGTTTATCTGAAACCAACTTCACTCACAACAGAACCCAGGTCTGTTTGATCATAAAAACTGATTTCTGAACACTTTCTTTTGATACTTTTGCAGAACCAGGAGTTCTGACAGTGAGAGTCGTGTAGTTTTTGTTTTGCTTTACAGGAACGTGTTTACTTCATCTGCTGCAAGAAGGAAGTACTCAGAACTTTCACCTCAGTGAAAACTTTACTTCAGTGTAGGTATGATCAGAGAGATCGAGTAAAATGTCTGAATGGCTCTGTTGTTACTGTCAGAGGAAAACCTCTAATGTGCTACATTACACCATTGTTACTCGTAGCAGGAAAAGTTATATCTCCAATTATGGGAATTTCCCTTCTTACGAATTGAAAAAAGTAAGAGGAAAAGAAAAAAAAAATCTAAAGCAGACAAACAGATCAGACTGATAAGAAGAGAGAAAGATAGAAAAAGAAAGTAAAGATAATGTTAGTGGTTAATAATATTTAATATAAAAACCTGAATCTACAAACAACAACTTCAGCCGTCACATGAATGCAGAGCCACATTTAAAAGTGAGGCTCCGACAAACATGAAGAGACATGAGGACCCATCTATCACTGTCAGGTCGTCCTCACAGAGAGGGAAAAACACACACACACAAACACGCCCTCCTTCCTTCTAAAAATAAAGGACTCGCCCTCTGAGACTCCGGGGAAGCACAGTCACTCCCTGCTGGAGGCTTTTTGGTGGCTGGAGGTTTGAGCTGTTTCCCCTCAGACCATACATGGAGTCCTGACTGCAGGAGGAGGAGGAGGAGGAGATGATGAAGGGCGCGAAGTCCTGAGAAAAACACAAACATTAACACAACAGGAACACAGCAGCCACTGTACGTCCAACTGTCTCTGCTGAGTGAGTGAAAAACACATTTTCTTCAAACTGAAAAAGATTCTCTTTGATGAGACGAGGTTTGTTGATCGGATTTTTCATTTCTTCAGAGTTTTAAAACCCATCAGTGAGCCTCACTCCAGCCAAGGGTCACATGATCCTTCACACACTGCAGTTTATTCTGTCCCACATACACCGTCCTGCTGCCCCAAATACTCACTACAGCACCACATGTAGATTCATCCGCTGCTGGAAATATTCCCCAAGAAAAGCACTGTTCCCTCCTGTTCGAGCAACGTTTGTTAAAAATAGAAACTACATAATTGTGATGTGTTTTTAGGGACTTACGTCTCGGGAAAAACCAGTGGGCTCGGAGCTGAGAGCCACAGACAGGAAGTCAGGGAGATGGGCTAACAGTTGACTAGGTTAAATAGGGTTAAATAGGAGAAAAGTCAGAGTAATGAGTTGGTTAGGTTGGACGTGTGGGTAAGAAACTGGACTTTAACCCAGGAGGCCGGTGTTTGTTTCCCGTGTGAAACAAAAAGTCAACACTGAAGTTATGTAGATTACAAAAGTTGCGCAAGTAACGTTACTTAACTTACGTAAGTTAGCTGATGTACGTAATGTAGTTATTTTAACCCAGACCCTGATCTTTTCTTAAACCTAACCAAGTCCTTTTGGTGCCTAAACCGAACCAAATTGTGATGTTTTCACAACATTAACAGGTACTTTAACTTTAACTTTATTTATATTTGCATATTTATTGTTGCTAACTTAACTGCGGAGCGCATAACGCAGAAATACGACACACAAGGGGTCCCCAGGGCGTTCAAAAGTGACGCCAAGGGGTCTTGACCGAGCGTCTGTGCTGTGCTGTTTTACAACGTTAACTACGTGTTTTGTTTTGAAAGTCTAACCAGACATTGCTTATTTAGTCTTGCAAACTTGAGCGTGGAGCCCTACATGTGCAAAAACGATGCTAAAATGGTACCCAGATCATCAAACTGCCCTGGGATGAGAACGTGTTGGGAACTTTACCAAAAACATATATCACGTGTCGAATCCCCTCAAAAGAAGAGCTACCAAAAACCGACTGCTTGATTAGAAATCATTTGCAGACGTTCCTGTTCCCCAGGAGATGAATCTCAGATGAAGTTCAATACAAGGTTCTTACAGTTTTTCATTTATCAGTAGTTTTTATTTTGATTTCGTTTGGACTTTTTGTTTGCAGTTTCAATTTAAAGCATGTTTGCTAGTTTAGTTTTTATTAGTGTTAGTTTTAGTCCCAACTTTAGCCCCTTGATGCCAGGTGGGGGGCGTGGACTAAAAACTGGCACAGCTTAGAAATTGGAAGTTATTGATTTCATATCCACCAAAAATACCTGGCTTATGTCGGACCTATGAAATAAATTGACATAGACAAAAAGACATTTACTCTATAAATTTAGTTTATTTTAGTTAGTTTTGCAAACAGAAAGCACAGTTTCAGTCAGTTATTGTTTTTTTAAAGCCTTGTTTTTATTTTTATTTCAGTTAACAAGAATGTTTTTTCACACCTAGTTTACATAAACAATTGTAACCTCGGGCTCCTCTTTTCACCCTGTGTTGAAGGCTTCATTTTAGCTATGGAGTGAGACATCTCGTCTCTAAATGAGCTTTGTTGGGAGTTGCACATGCTCAGTTCCTAGTTAAGGACTACTAGCCAATCAGGAGCAGAGAAGGGCGGGTCAGCGTGAAGCCGGTAAACAGCTCGGGTTCAGCTGTACGTGTTGCCGACCAGCTTGGCAACATGGACTGGAGCGAGAGTTTCAGAGCGGTGAGTTATTAATCTGTATCCATAAAGTTTTAACTGAGCTCTGTCTCTACATCACAGGAACAACTTTATGTCCACTGACTGCCTGGAGGGTAGCTAGTGTTTGGAAGGGAGAGGAGAGCTGTGTGCTGCAGCTCGCTGTTTCTGAGGGCGTGTCGGAGTAGCCGCTTGGCGAGCGTTATATGAGGCGCGTTTAGCTTTCATCCCTGTGACGTCACAGGGATGAAAGGGAAGCGGCTGGACTACTAACGAGCTGTTTTCAGTTCAGAGCAGAGTTTTCTGTGGGAGATGGGAACCTTTGTGCTGGACTTTGGCCTTTTTCACTTTGCAAACCTGTTACATGCACAAAAAAGTGATATAACTCAGTAAAGGAGAGGGGAAAAGCCAAAAAGCAGAATACCACCTCTTTAACAGGGAATCTCTAGTATAGTTTTCCGCTGTCTGGGTCACGGTGCGTCCGTGCAGGGCCGAGTAGAGCTGAACGTTTTTCTCCTGCTGCTTTTACCAAGACTGTCGCTCAAACAATCTGGATTCACGGTGAAGATCGTGAATAAGAGGAAATCAATATCGTACAAGGTTTGACTGGTGTGAAAGATGGGAAATCCAAAAAAGCAAACAATGGAAGGTTAGATTTAGAATTATGGGTGAACAAATAGGTTTATCTAATTAATTGACCAGTTTTGTTGTCTTTTTTTCTAATGTTGCTTTTATGCTTTTGTGTAAAGCACTTTGAATTGCCTTGTTGCTGAAATGTGCTAATAAACGTGCCTTTGAAAATACCTTAAAAACTATTTAAGACTATTTAATCTCTTGAGCTCAGTTTGGGGAGCCTCTTGTTGGGAACCACTGTGCTGGAGATAAAAATAAAGGAATATCACCTTAAAGTTTAAATGTAAAGCTCAAATAGGAAAATTCTGTTTACCAGGAACATACAACAGCCCTCATGTCAGTCTGATGAGGGAACATGACGACTGGACATGACGGTGTGGTGTTTTCTCCGGCGCCATCTTCAGGACAATGTCTTTATCCTCTCATAGTGCTCTGCCTCACTGTTGTGTCTCGCTCCAAGTTACTCATTTCTAGTGAATTTCTTGTGAAAGGGTGAGGTGAGGTAAAATATGATCACACATTTCCAGCAGCAGCAGCAGCAGTAGCGTTTGGGCTGCGCTCAGGCTCTTTCCTGTTCAAGATAAAAACAAATATTTGCCGTTCGTTGGCTTTGGGGCGGAAATGTGAAGAATGAGGAAGTGCTGGTGTGTTTGTGCGGAGCGAGGCGGGCTGCAGGAGACGGCCCGCAGGCTCTGATACAAGTCGGCTGGCCGAGATCACTCTGCACACTTCCTGTTTTTCTCTCTGGCAGCTTCAATCCGAGAACAGAAATTTACAAATCCCCGCTGTGACGGCTGAATCAGAGCAGTGAGAGTGATGACGGACACGAGCAGACTGCTGATCTGATTACAGCAGCACACACATCACTACATGTTTATATGTTGTAGGAGAGAACTTTCACAAACAACACACTAGTCCGAAGCCCTGCTAGCGCCCCCTGCAGGCTGCAGTGCTCATCACAGCCACAAGATAAACATACAACATCCTGATCATTTATCCATTTACACTAGTGGAGCTAACATGAGTCTACAGGCATGCGAGCATCTGTGTGCAGCTGTACCGAACGATAACATCAGCACAGCAACATGCTCACAGCGGTGCTAACATGCCGATGTTTATTTATGTGTTTATTTAAAGGAGAGTGCACAGATAAAGCTTGTTAAACCTCGTCTGGCTCAGTAAAATTCAGTTGTAGCCCCGCCCAAAGACAAACACAGAAAAATGTTTGAACAAATATTTTAAAGTAGAACAGATTTAAAATAAAAAACAACAAAGTTTAGAAAAGTAGCACTAAAGGAAGAAATAAAAAAGGAACACTGTATTATATTTAGGTAAGATAGAGTTGTATATATATGGATATATGGATAAATACAAATACACACAATAACAATGTACAATATCAGTGTAACATGCAAAAGCTTGAGGTAGCTTGCAGCACACTGTGTACAACATGTAGAGTCGTGTATTCCTGCTGGTGTGCAGAGGATCAACTACTCTCCAGATTCAAGTGTAAAGTTTGAGTTAAAGTGTGGCGATGGAGAAGAAAGGTCAGGAGGTCACCAAAAATCATTAGAAAGATAATTTACTGCCAACATTTTAACCCGTTTTTTAACATGAGTACATGAAGAGGGAGAAACTGCTGCAGCAGCTCGACCTCACTGAGCTTATCAATTGATGCCACCTCCTTCCTCCGAGTCTGACTCCTCCACACACACAGTTCAGGAAGGGAGGGGCGGAGGTAATTTGAGAAGCAGCAGACCGAAAAACACTGATTGTTGTGTCTTCTGGGTCCTAAAGTCCTTCAGACGTAAAAAAAAAAAAAATAAATAAAACATTTAACCTTAAGGTCTGTCACAGTGTGACCTTTGACCTCTGGCTGCAGTGATCTCACACTGAAAGGCGAAAAGGGATCTAGAGAACTGGGGCCGTATAGGAACTGATGTAGGAAAAAGGCCGTTACAGATTATCAGTTCCTAAGTCGGTGTTCATTTCCTAATTTAAGATGGGAAAAGTGTTTTACAGAAGCATCCTGACTTAAATAAACTCTCCTAACTTTACTTTTCCACCAGCTAGTGTTTAATAACTCCTTTAATCCACATGGCCGCTCTTTGATTGCTTTTACAACATCAACAAAATGTCAACAGGCAGAACGTATTAATTGATGCGTCTGATGACAAAACCCTCGTTAGTAGAAAGGCTGTAGGCGACGTAACGCCGGATAATGTCTCATTATTATGTCACATGCATGATGTACCAAAAGTAGCCCATCCTGATGCAAGTCTTTGATAGAAGGAGATCGTTTAATTCAAGAAATACATAAAAACATCATGACGTTAGCCCGCAGCCTTCATTAACTTTCTGGGGTTTCTGCCGGGGTCAGTGAGGGGGCACAGGAGGAGCCACCAGCGGGTTTCCTCTGGACACAACAGAATCAGCTGGATTAATCTCCCCAGCTAAGCGTTACGTGTATTTGGATTTCTCGACGGAGGTCACCAACACCTCTAAGTCATCTGAATTGTAGTTCAATGATAGTTGTTGTTCCTGCTCCATTTTTCAGTGCATGTTTCATTAAAAAAAACAACCAAAAAACAGAGTTTAAAAGCCGTTTTGCTCGGCGAGATGAGCAAAGTGGCATCGGTTGCTAGGTAACAGACATAAAACTTGGTAACGATGTTGGATTGAGTATTTAGGATTGGGAAAAATCCTATCTTGACTTTCTGTAATACGGCCCCAGAGGAGGTTCAACACAGTTATGCACAAAACAACTCCCCGTCGTCACAAACTGCGTTCATATCATCCTACGACTAATAAATAGGTCCTTCTTGTAGTTCTCTGAAGCCGTGGGGAAGAGCTGCATGTGGTCCAGTTCAGACTACTAAAACTCTTGGTTAGTAAAGGTCGGAGTTAAATATCCACCATCTTTCCCTTAAACCAAGTGCAACATGAAGGCTGTGTCTGAAATCACCCACTCCTCACTAAATAGTGGGCTATCTAGTCATTGAAGAATTAGAATTATTCTACGCCAAAGTCCCTGTACGCACGTCCCGCCACTCGGCAGCCATCTTGGTAATGCCTCCGGGAGGTTATTTCAGACTAACAAGACCAGGCCTCAATCTAAAAGAATGGGAGTAGAGCCAGAACTGCACTTTCACTGGTCACACAGAGATTAAAACTGCATAAATAGGAAAAAAAATCGCTGAAAACGTTTGATGAATTTGCCCTGAAATAAGATTTGAAAAGTGTTTATCCTCTCTGTTTCGGGGTTTTCTTGTAGAGTTGCATTGAGCATTCTTAATCAATTCTCTCTCAATTCTACTAGAGAGGGAGCAGTGAATGAGTGGTGATTTCGGTCACAGCCAAAGAGATAGAAGTTGTGGTGTAATGTGGAGTCCCACAGGGGTCCGTACTGGGCCGTATATATTTCATTTTATAAATAATGACGAAGTAACAAAAATTGTGCAGTTTGTTTTGATTTAACTTGTTTTTGTTTTGGAGATGATTTATAGTAAGTATTTTTGGATAATATTGAAATGAAATTATTAAACTTAAAATGTGGTTTGACGTAAAAAAAAAAAAATCATTTATTTTGAGTAAAATGTATAATTTTAGGGAATTGAAAAAAAGAAAAATAAAGTTACTATTGAAGAGGAGGTGGTGTTATGAGAGACTTGGAAACCTCGCAGAGTTTATAAAAAGGTATCGCAACTCCTTCACACTTATAGTTACTGTGTGCAGCAACACATATGTAAACTAATATAAATCCACTATATACACAACAGAAGAGAGACGAATCATAAATTCAAGGAAAGAAACCAACAGACTGTTGATCAAGTCAAAGGTTAAAGAAATAGCTCCTGCCAAAATCAGATTGTTCAGGTTGCATCACATTTCTACCTAAATGTGTTTGCTGTTGTAAATCTGTGTTATAGAAACATGATTTCGACAGGGTTTAAGGAGGAAAGAGGTAGATGAGAGCAACGGACTGTATCCCAAAAGAGTAGACATGTAACAAATATTAATATTAAATTAGTATTAGATTTCAGGACGTGTGTATATGCACTGTATGTCTGAGTTCCTGACTCTTATTCTGAAATTCTATCCTCACACCGTTTAATCAGATTACCGCTGTGAGAATGTTTACAGATCCGACTATGAAAATGTGTTTAACTGCACAACACAGCTTGAAGAGTAAAGAGTGAACATGTAGTGAAAGAGGAGGAGATCGAGTTACTCTTTTATATATGCAGAAGCGCCAAATTATGAATGCTGATTAATTAAAAGTGTGCCAGTTAAACTCTGTCTAACCCAGAATACTCACAATATGAGTTTACAAACCTGTCAAAGCGTTACAGACCTAGAGAGATTTCCACAGGTCCATGGAACTCCCGCTCAACCCCGAGAGGCATAAATCAGTTTAAAAGATTAAACATCTGATTCTAAAATCACCTGAGGATCTATTTCTATGGTAGGATAGTAAAACCTGAACCAGAACCTGGACGAGCATCCACACAGGCAGCAGCGCGATGATCCACCAACTAAAGGCGCCCTGTGGTTCTCAGCCACAGTGTTTTTATGGGTGGGTCCCTAATTTGACTGTTCTCGTGTACGAAGATGCTCGTGCAAGCAAGCGAGCGAGCGAGCGAGCGCCCTGCGAGATGCAACCCTGATGAGATG
The DNA here is from genome assembly GCF_014851395.1 of Micropterus salmoides. Taxonomy (NCBI): domain Eukaryota; kingdom Metazoa; phylum Chordata; class Actinopteri; order Centrarchiformes; family Centrarchidae; genus Micropterus; species Micropterus salmoides. Next base: position 30,921,763 of record NW_024040485.1, on the reverse strand, counting down.
CAACCCTGATGCAAGATGCAACACTTTTCAACACGTCCTCATAACAAAAAAACGTAAATATGGGTCGTTGTAAGCTGCTGCATAGTCAACCTATACGGCCGTTTCTCTGGTGAAGACAGGCTGGTAAAAACGTGTAAAATCGTCAGCACAGGATGCAAAGAAGACGACTGCAAGCGAGTAAAGATTAATTAACAATTTGAATTTTTGTTAAAAAATCTGCTTTGTCAACGTTTTACGAGGGACAAAATACATTGTTAGAGGCACACAGTGAGTTTTGGTGGGAAACTGAATGTTAGCAGATTTTGTTTCTTCACAAGAAAACTTGACAGGGGCGCTTTAACCAGTCGGTCTGCACTTCACAGCCCGGAGACCGGCAGCAATACAACAGGCCGTACCAGCCTGATTAGACTTTCACACATCTTGTTTAGTTCGGCTGAATCGCACCGGAGTTCGTTTTCCCCCTTGGTGTTCGTTTGGGCAGCTGTGAATGCAGCTGTCGCACTCGGGTGCGAACTCTGGTGCGGTTCGCTTGTGGTGTGAAAGCAAACGAACCAACCACAGGATTTTATGATAGCGGAGACGTGATCTGAGCATTATTTCCAAAGCTGAGCCATCTGCTGACCGTGAAATGTGTTCAGCGATCTTAATAATTGATCTGTTTAAGCCGTGTTATGTTTATGAAAATCCTTGGTAGCATATACAGGTACTTGACAGCGCCGATATTTTCCCTGATTATTAGGTTACAATCTGCTAATTTACGTTGTTATTCATAAAAGGCTCTGTGGTCGATATGTGGTCTAACTAATCATGATTATAATAAATGATTACTTTGTGAGCTCTTTGCGATACAGATCAAAAGCATTAAAGTGCTGCATAAACTTCTGTCAGTCACCGGAGATTGATTTCCACACGTGGGTCCTGATGATGCAGGATGACAATCGCCAAAGCTGTTCAACGAATGTTGAGGTCAAGATGACGTTTGGTCCCTCATCCTAGAGAGGCACCTCAACCTTTGTTGGATAACTACGACCTGGATGACTGACACAATCACCAAAGTTGTTCAATCAACAAGTTACGTGTACGTCTGTGTAACGTCATGGTTACTTCAACAAAGTAAAATACATTGCATAAGAAACGTTAATACAAATGGAAAACATCGAACAAAACCATTAAAAAAAACATAAAAACCCCCACGTCCAACTGAAAGCCTGCTTGAATAGCAGCGTCTTCAGTTGCTTTTTATAAGAATACACACAACGTAGAAAGGAAGGCAAAGCATTCCACAGCCTAGGTGCCACTGCTTGAAATGATCGATCCCCTCTGGTTTTAAAATGAGTACAGAGAACCACTAACAACCTCTGACCTGACGACCTCAGACTACGGGTCGGAGTATGAAGCTGTATCAACTCAGAGATGCAGGGAGAAACTTGACCGTGCAGGGCTCTAAAAGTAAGGAGCAGGATTGTAAGTGCTGCTAAAACAGGTGTGATGTGCGCTCTTTTGTTAATGTGAGTTAGGAGCCTTGCAGCAGAGTTCTGAACAGCCTGGAGACGATAAAGCTCCTTCTTGCTCAAACATGTAAAAAAAACTGTTACAGTCTAATCTCAACAAGAGGAAACAAAAGCATGAACGATCATCTCCTACTCACCCTTTGACACCAGTGTTCATTTAAAACCTGCAGTGTGAACATGAACCGGACCAGAACTAAAATGCATCAGTGTATCATTTTTCACTTGGTTCGGACCAAATGAACAGAACAACAGGTGTGAAAGCACCCTTGGTCATTTAGACCTGGCCCGACCTGAGTCCTCGTTCTATTACTAGGAATGCTGAAAACCTCTATGGTCAGTACTCAGATTGGCCTAGCTTAGCGCAAAGACTGGAAGCAGGGGAAACTACAAGCCTAGCTCCATCCGCGCTCTTTAGAAGAAGCCAAATTGTTGGACTGCTCCTTTAAAAGATCAGCGGGGGCGCAGAGACACTGAGAGCTGCTTTGTGCTCAGGTGTCAATAAAGGGTAAAAGTTTTGTGACTCAGAAAAACAAAACTGTGCATATTTTACTTTGAGGCCTGACATGGTTTCTAAAGTCAGAGCTGGTGGTTTGAACTGAGATTCGTTTGTGGTGTTTCAGACGGGGGAACTTTGTAATAGCGTTCAGCCGGAAACCCCCTATGCCCACAAACAGGTTCCTGCTGGTTTCTGATGCACCTGAAACTATGATCCCACCCACCCGTCAACTGTCTCTGTCTGAGGGTGAAAATGACAAAGACTGTCAGCAGAAAACAAAAGTCACAACTCCTCAAACCAACAAAGAGGAGAGGAGCTTCAGGTTTCGCTGGTGAGAGTGAACCCGGAGGCGACGTTTCCCACCACAGCTACACCACTCTGGAAACCAGACGTCTCTGAACACAGCATGAAACCTGATAACTCAAGACTCTTGGTGTTTTCACTTCAGCAGAAGGATTATATGTTCATCTGTTCATCACTCTGCGGCATCAGTATGAATAAATAAAATGCACGCTGGTGATCTGCTGTGGCGCGGTGTGTCGTTATCTAATGTTGGATGGGCCGAATGTTTGACGGGACACGGAATAACTAACCAACCAGAAAGAAAAGGGAGTGTTTTCCTGCTTACACTTCCATAACGTTAGTGGAGTCACAAGAGGCAGATTAAAAAAAAGAGGGTAAAATCTGAGCAGCAGCTGGTGGGGTCAAACCAGTCTCTGTGACGTCACCACAGGTTTCTAAAAAGTGATGGTGAAACTCAGTGTGGAGGCTTGGTAGTGCCGGCTCGCCTAACTCCCAGTTAATCTAAAACTGGGTGGAGCTGAGGCGGGCTGAATGAAGTCTGAAGTCCACCTGAGAGGGCACCCACCTGTCACTCATGTTCTTAATTATGCATAACTTTAAGCCTCTATATAATTTAAACGGGTCAGTTACATAACCCCCCCCCTTCAGCTGTCATGAGAGGGGATATTAGCAGTAGAGGCTGTTTATTTCTGCTGTAAAGTTGGCATTTCAGCATGTTCTCATTCCCAGGACTTCACATTTGGACGCTTTGTCGCGTCTGGTACCAACACACATGGCACCCATTAGCGCCATTGTTCAACGCTAAAAGTCCTCCATATAACCAGAAAGGTCTGAGTCAGGAGGTGGCTGGGTGGGTCAAAAAACGGACGTCAATATTGACTCTTTTTAGTGATGTTACTTAGGAAGCGTAACTTAATTTATGTAATTTAAGTCACATGTAAGTAGTTATTTTAACCCAAATCATGATCTTTTCCAAAATATCCGAATAGTGTTGGTGCCTAAACCCAACCAAACTAGTTTTATTTTGAAAGTCTAACAGGACGTTGTATATTTAATTTGCTAACTTGAGAGGAAGTTACATTTTTATTGCTGCTACCTGGACCGCGGAGCCCTACATCAACGGGTCAAAATAAAAAACACAGGATCCTACATTTCCCATAATGCTATTCAATTCATCTTTTCTAAGAGCCTCTCTGGCAGGTAAACAGCCACACCTACAATTTGCTCCAAAAACAGAGATGACTTCACATCATTACGGTTAATTTCTCCTCCAGAGCAACAGAGGACTAACCAGCATGATCATCTGTGGACTGTTCCTTTAATGTTTGTATTTTAGAAACAGGTCAGGGGGGAACCAGCACCAGGTTTGACTCCCCGATAGTTTCCAGGCTGTTTCAGATGAAATAAAATGTGAATTTAAAGCTCACCAGTTTCACTCTGCAGCAGCGAGACCGCACAGATTCTCTGCTGCTGATTGGAGGTCAGGTTTCCTCGTTTCCTGTCTGACGTGATTAAGCAAAATGAGACGCTGGCTGAAGCCGCTCAAAGCACATATTTTCTGTGTAAAGAAAATTTAACTTTCTGTTTCCTCTATCATGCCCTCTGATCAAAGTAACAAAGATCAACAGGACTGAAATCCTCCGAAATCCACAAGCAAAAAGGTTTGTTTTTTATTAAAGCTGTCCAATAAATGCAGTGGATTAAAAAGTTCCTGTAACGGAATAGAAGTACAATGGAAATACTTGAGTAAACGTGCAGTGAATGTTACATCCCTCCACTGTGTAAAACAGTGAAATAGCATCTCCAGAATTTTGCATTAACATCACCTTGATAAATACAAATGCAAACATTGAAAGGCACACTAAACTTTTCATTTCTGTATTACAGTTCTGCTTTTAGTGAACTTCAAAATGCCTCATTGGAGAAGTAAAAGATAATGAAGGCAATTCAGGGGATGTTTTCCAACAAAAGACGTGTTGTGTGCAGCAGCTGCAGAGTGTAAAAAGCAGAACGCTGGCTAACTCTAGCTTCAGTTTGTACCTCTCACACACACTGAGCTGCTGTTAGCATTAGCAAGCCGGTGGTGTCGTACGTGAAGATTTATTCCTCTGCAGTGACAGTAAACACAACACATGAGCTGAAAACACAGGGACTCTCTGGAAGAGACATAAATGTGCTTCCAGTAAAACTCTAGCAGACTTCCTGTGTTTGCAGCAGACACACAGAGTCTGACAGCAGCTGCTAATAGCTAGTTAGCTCTGACTAGCAGCTCTATGTGTTCACTGCACTGAGGTTTCCAGCAGAACAGGAGGGGCAGGTACCCTTCAACCATTTCTATGATACCTCACAGAACAGCACTGAGGTTGTACAGCTAACGTGATCACAGTGCAGCCTAGATTGCCAGTGCTAATACAGGGTTACCCACAGGATTTTAAGACACTATGGTGGGTGGAACTCGTTAAAGTTAAATCATAAACACATTGTATAGATATAAAAATATATCACAGCAACCCAGAATCAAAGAATAAAGTTATTATACTAATTACTTTACATTTTAGTTGTTTATTTTATTTTAGCAGACACATGTAACATGTTTTATAATTTCTTTGAATATAATCCAGTTAATCGTATTTCCATGCTGTATAAATATAAATGTCTTATTCCAGTGCAGTTTGATAAATTATGACTCCACAGCTTCTCTTCAGGCCAAACTCTCAGACTGCAACACTTGTCTTTGTAAAGAGAGAAGATTACAGAATAGAGTTTCTAATCTGTTCTAGCCTCGCTACGCTGGCTCCCTGTGAAATAAAAAACCTACAAAGCCTTAAATGGCCACGCACCGTCGTAGCTCAAAGAACTCCTGATACCTGCTTGTGGTGGCCAGTGTAACCAAGGTTAAAGTGGGAGCAAGAGCATGTAGTTATCAAGCGCCTCTATGGAACCAGGTCCCTATTTTGGTTCAGGAATCGGACGACACCACTTTTAATAAAGCTTTTAGTAAGGGCAAGATTGAGCAAACTTTAAATCGTTATTGTATTATTTTATTTTGCTGATTTTATTCTGATTGTATTTTATGTTATGTTTTATCTCATGCATTCTGTATTTTAAGGCTCATTTCATTTCATTTCAATGCATTTTGTAAAGTGTATTGGGGCTTTTGGTGATTTTGCACTTTAAATAAAACTTGACTTGATTTAACCCTGCCTGTCAGCTCGCCCGCCGACATTTCCTTTACCATAAAGGCTGGAATACGTGTGCACTCCAGATTTAGGTGCGGCTACTCACCACGAGTGACAGAAACATCGAAGCTGATCAGATCTTTAGTTAACGTTGCCGTACTGACCTCAAAAGAAAAGCGGTCGTCTCCAGATGGACGCTGAAGTGTGTGAGCGTGCGAGCTGACAGCAGCGACGCAAAACACAAAGTCAGAGATCTTTAACGTTATTACGAGAAGTGTAAAAATATTTGTTGCTCATTTTGAAACTATGGTGGAACAAACTTGACTGTGGCGGGCAGCTGTAGTCTCAGTAATTAATGAGAAACACAGGCTAATGCTAACTTACAAACCTTCACCATGAACGTGGTAGTAATCCCTCAAGACTCCCCAGAAGCATCCGTGCTGTTGGTTTGATTATCAAGTTTATATACCTAAACTGTTGACGTGAACCATGGCCTCTTTGGAAGACACAGCTAACAGCCAGTGAGAGAGGAGGATTTCTGAGCCTGCGGTTTAAATAATGCTATCCGAGCCTGTAGTCCTGCACTCATCTATCAAGAGCCTCCAATCAGAGGAAGCTACTTTACATTAAAGGATTATTAGGCTATTAGACGTGGGCTTTAAAACATGCATGAGTTCAAATAAAAAGCCCCGACTTAAACTGAAGCAGAACAGCGAGCCATCAAAGCAGCAGTTAACGTCTTCAGCCTGCAGTCATTAGGTCTGACAGAGAAAACCAGCATGTGAGTTACACTCAGAGACGTGACGGGGGAGATGCTGCGTTAAGTAAAAGCAATCACAAACGCTCGTTTAGGTGTCAAACGCACATAATTCACGAGATGCCGAACAAAGAGGGAGCCAGCGAGGTGGCGTGACGGAGGCTGGCGGCTCTGAACTGGGACACCGGCTCCCGATCGTCCCCGCGGACCTTCAGCAGAATAGAGAAGCAGGTTAATTAGGTCGATCAGATCAGCAAATTAGCAGCAGAGCTCTGATTCAACAGGAGCAGACAGATCCTCATCCTGATGAAGGAGAGGTCTCAGCAGGAGGCTCAGTGGGGGGGGGGGGGGTTTAAGGATTTGTTAAGGGTGCGGTGACCTTTCACCCCCAGGCCTCTTATTATCAGCTGTGATGGCAGCAATCTGGCAGCGTTTAACGGTCTGAAGACAGCAGCTTCTGGACTTCTGGGCTTTTGAATCTTACAATAAAGTATCGTGTTTTTTGTTTTAATGTTCTGGATTTCAGGTATTTACCTTAAGATGGTGTGTTTCAAATAAGAGTTGGGACAAAGTCATTCTTAGATCTGCATCACCATCAGCAATTCAAACCACCTCACTTACTAACTGAATATTTGTGTGTAAGGAGAGGGTTTCTGGGTAAAAACCAGTTAATGGAGACGACAGAGGCCTCTGGGAAACTGACTCTCCTTCACGCTCGGGAAACACTGTCATCATCAACACAACACATCCCTGCAGTTCGCTGTGATATTCCTCATGTGTAGCAGGCGAAATAACTGCCTATCTGTCATAAAAAGAGGCACCATGTTTGCATTGTTACTGCAGCAGCAAGGACAGAACAGTGAAAACGCCATAAAGTCTCACAGAGGACGACGAAGTCCTGCCTCATGTGTCTTTCATTTTCTCCATGAAATTTTCTCATTGTGGATTTTTTCTTTAACCTGTTAGAAACCACAAACTACCTGCCCCTATTTCTTTATTTAATAGATGCATAGTTCTGGTCTCCTTGGATAGGTGAGAAGCTAAGGAATATGAATCCATTGATAAACCTATTAATGGTACAATTACAGAGTAAATGGAGATGCAATGAGGGAAAATATGAGATTTGCATCCTCGCCTAGTATGAATGAAACCTCTAAATTTAAAGGCAATATCACCATCATCCTGCAGATTATAATGCAACTGAATATCTTGCACTACACCTTGACTACAACTGTAACTGTACATTTGATGAAAAGAAACTACAATACAACAATTATGATACATTTTATAAAGATTAACCCAAGTGGGGTCCATGTTTTGGTCATATTTAATGTTTACATGTTGACACTTTACTTGGAGTTTTTCTTCACTATTTATTTCCATGCAACAACATTACAAAAGCTAAAACAATGAATCTGGGATTTTCTGTCCGTATTTTAAGATACGGAAATACAAAATAATTTAAAAAAGTTTTATCTTGGCTAAATTAGCAGGTGATGACACCTTTACCATCTAAAACAGCATTCACTATCCATTTAGCTTGTTATACGGCGAGACAACCTGTGTCATGTTTTAACTTTTCTGATACTTCAATGAAACTATTTCAGAAAAGACATTGTGCTTGGTGCTGAGGCTAAGTCAAAGCTAGCTTAAAATTATGCAGGTGCGTCTGTAGCAGCAGTAACAGTAAGCTCGTGATTGTAGGCAAATTATATTACATGGCTAAAATGGTGTGAAAACTGTGAAGATTTCTTACTGATAATGGCACAGATCTGGAATGAAAAAAAAACATAGCCCAAAGATAACCAAAGGCTAAAGGCCAAGTGGCCTCATGTTATCATTGTCATGTGCTAGTTAGCTTAGCTAATTCTATAAAGCTAATAACGTTACTACAGTTAACATTACTACTGTTGAAAGAAACTGACTTACCATCTTCTAAAACGTGTCTGAAGAGCAATTATTTAAAAAAAACGGAAATTTGTCACAAGCTACTCACAGGACCAACTCCAAACATCTGCTGACATGGCGGCGTTCCGCTGAAGGTTGAAGCATACATTTCATTTTGAAAACAAACTAATCTTTCAGTTAAAAGAAGCAGATGTAACAATAAAATTCATAAAATGTTTTGCAACAACAAAATGGTTTAAAATAAGAATATTAAAACTGCACTTGATGGGTCTGTTAATTATATCATGCTAACAGAGTGAGGCTAAAGCTAACAGGCCAAAAGCCTTCATCCTAACTTGTTGATGATCCATGTAAAAGACAGAAATAAACTTCTTGTGGTGTAAAGCAAATTAGTCCTAGTAGTTTTAGTATAAATTGAAACTTGTTCTAAATGTTATCTGGTTTAGTTGCTTAGCTTACACACTTTCAAACAGTAAGAAGAGAAAATGCCTTCAGGACTAGTTCGTGTTCGGCTAAAGTATGGCTTTCTCGGGTAACTTTGGTTGGAGCTACTGGAATGTAAACCTTCCAAAATCCAGATTTGATCAGCACAACACTCTGCTAATGTTAGCCAAAACTCTGATAGCATCCAGGACTAGCTCTCAAACAGTGCTAATCATGACTTTTTTTTACATAACCTATAACCCCAGAAAATGCAGCTAGCTAATAGAGAGCATAAGCCCCTCCTCTTCCGGTGGACCACCATGGGAATAATTTTTTTGGGGAAAAATTATCAGTAGTCAACGGTGAGAGACAACTGGTGTTTAGATCATATTTGAATTGTGCCCTGTATTACACGTTTGTCAATTTAAAATATACATCTTAAGTCAAGACAGTCTCAGTTTGTCATAAAACTGTTGAAATTGAACACGTTGTAAGCGTATGTAACGTGGTAACTTTTTCTCTCAATGACTGAAGGTAACGTTAGGTGTTACTAAAGCTAATGCCAAAGAGCTCCCATGTGTAGATGATGCGATTAAAGGACCAAGAGTCATTGGATTAAACACATCAGGTGAGATAAATCTTTGCGTGGAAGATAGCTAGTATCAACAAAGAAATGAACATTAGCATAGCATTAACGCGTTACTTTGATATAATGACATATAATGTGCGAAACAAGAGATGTAGTTCTTTGAACGGTTTTCACACAAAACTTTCACTTTACTTCTTTACGACAAACGTCTTTTTTCACGGACCAAAATATTTATATCTTTACTGACAAACATCATGTGTGTAATTCAGGGCACAATTCAAACAGGATAAAAACATTAGTTGTCTCTCACCGTTGACTATCGTACATATTTTTTCAGAAATAAGGTCCCATCGGGCAGAAGAGGAGGGGCTTTCTATAAAATGCTCATTGGCCTTGGAGGTAAACTTAGTACTAAACTAGCTAGCAAGACATGCTAATATTTGTACCAAACATTAGAGCAGACAAACAATGTGTTGCCCTTTCATTTTTTCTTGTTGGAAAAGCACACAACTCTTTAACAAAAAAAAGTATCTAAACTTAAAACTAAAGCTTGTCAGACCTGCTGAATGTGGTACAGAGTGGTAACAGTCAGTTATTGTTAGTGCAACTTAAATAAGGCGCCTGTCATGCCTGTGACATGTGACCAACTGCTCAACAGATATCATTTAACATAGATTTGATGTTAAAGAAATGATCCAATAATAATCATTTGTGTTGTGTGTGAAATGCTCTCCCATTGGCTGTAATTCATTTTGCACTTTATTTCCTCTTGAGCGCCCTCTGCTGGTCTCCTTAGCTCAGAGCCTGCTGTGTGTTTCTGATGACACTGCGGAGAGAGAACTGCAGGGCCGCACGGCACTCTGTCACAACCCATAACCCCCACCCCACCCGCCACGGGCACGGGCAACAGACCGCCACAGTGTGAGGTCAGTGTTTCCATGGCGACGGAGCAGATGAACGGTAATCCGTCCTTGTTTTTGCACCGTGGAAACAGGACAGGAGGGGAAGAGGCAGGGAGGGAGGAGGGGAGGTGGAGTCGTGAGCATGTGTGTCATCTCCCTCGCTAAAGCTGCAGCCTCACCCCCCTCCCCCCCTTTCCTCCTTCACTCTCCTCGCCTCTTAATAGCGAATTTGCAATCATGCACTGCAGATCAAGCAGGAACCAGCGGAAGATTAAAAAGGCGCTGATGATCTGGAGCAAAAAAAAAAAAGAAAACTAGGTCACCGCGTTTCACTGCTGCTGCGTAATCAGCTGCTGCAGGAAGCTGAGGGAGAGCTGCAGCAAAAGGCGCAACGCAGGACATGACAGGAAGGGCAGGGAAGGACAGAGTGCTGATACATGAGGAGCACAGCCTCGGGTCTCTGCACTGCTGCAGTTCCCTCCTCACCAACAGTAACATGGACCGTTTCACTGCTTGCAATTTGTATGACAGTAATCGATGCCCTCACTTTCCTGAACCGCACCGTCACTTGTGCTGTTAATTTATTATGTGTGTGTTTATATATTTATTGAACATTTGGTCACAACAAATGTCTTTTTGTCTGTGTGTTTTAAGTCAAATAAAAATACTTTTTTAAGAAGTGTGGGGGGGGGGTCAAGGATGAAGAAGAAACTGCAGATGATGTTGCAGTTACCTCCAGCTGCCGCCAGACGAAGAGTCATATATTACAGATATCATGTTTAATTGATGACCAGATTCATGAGTCTGTCTAAGGGGGCGGAGGGGGGGGGGGGGGCTACACGCTGTAATCACAGCTCGCTGAGTGAATAAATCACGCTGCCCTCGCTTCCAGCAGCGCCTGTGATCTGTGTGTTTCTGCCCTCGACTGCAAAATAAGTTTTTTTAAAAAGCACATTTTAAACAAGAGCAAAGTTTTTTTGGTGTCTTTTCGCAGCTCGCTTACAAGAGCTCTTCCACTGCGGTGAGTAAATGAGAAAAAGAGCCTGATTAATCTGGAACATCGACGTCATGAGTGAAGAGAGTTGACCATATGGTGAACCTGGGTGCCAGAACGCTGCAGGGCCAGCCGTGAACCGGCAGCGTTGCAGTTTTCCTGCGTGACAAAAAGAACTGACTTCAGAAAACGTGTTTTTGTTTCTGCAGCCGCTGCAGATCGACAGCAGCGGAACATTCATCATGTCTGACTCCTTTTTTCCTCCTTCTCTCCTTTAAACCCCCCCTCCTCTTCTTCCTCCTTTCCTCTCTGGCATCTTTCAAACGGTGCAGAAGCAACTGATTGGCCGGCTGACAGGCTTGGTGTGAGGGGGCGTGGAGCAGCAGCCAATCCTGTGCTCCCTTTGTCTTCCAGCCCCCTCTTTATTCTTTTCCTTTTTTCCATGAATATTCACCCACCTGTACCATAAAGCCCCCCCCCCCCCCCTCCCTCCCTGAATAAAAAACCCTCCCCGAATAAAAAACCCTCCCCTCTGAGATTTAAATCTGCGCCCGCCCTCCCCCGCCTCCTCCTTCCTCTGTCTTATGTAGAAGAACAGCAGCAGCCTCTTGCAACATGGAGGGACGGCAGCTTGCTTTGTGTCGCTAACACAATGGACTCCAGCACCCCCACCCTCCCCCCGCACTCCCCCGTTCTCCCTCCCTCTGCAGATTTGAGGTTGCAGCCTCTCTGCTCACAGCCGGCTATAAATAACTCGGCAGCCATCTTATCTTTTCTTTTTTTTGTGTTGTGTTATAACCCTGTGGAGGAGAGGAGGAAGGGGAGGAGGTCACGTGACCGATGAAATAAGCTGAAGCATTAGTGAGCTGCTAAAGAAGAATACATCACTGAAAATATTGATTAAGCAACAGGTGATGCAGAACTGATGTCGTTTATCAGGCTTTTAGCATCAAACGGTTGTTTAGTTTAGGTTGTTAGTTTGTGGTTCAAAATGGCCGCTTGGTATGTTGGGTTTAAGAGTGCCTTGTAGAGATTGTAAAGTCCTCCAAGACAAAAAACACTCTCTGGCTACTTTATTAGGTACACTTGTTCAATTGCTTGTTAACACAGATAGCTAATCAGCCAATCGCATGGCAGCACCTCAATACATTTAGACATGTAGACGTGGTGAAGACAACTTGCTGAAGCTCAAATGCAGCGTCAGAATGGGGAAGAAAGGGGATTTATGTGACTTTGAACGTAGCATGGTTGATGCCAGACTCACCTGCACTGGACAATAGAAGATTGGAAAAACGTTGCCTGGTCAGCTGCAACATTCAGGTCAGAATTTGGCGTAAAGAACATGAAAGCATGGCTCCATCCTGCCTTGGAACAACGGATCAGGCTGGCAGTGGTGGTGTAATGATGTGGGCGATATTCTTGACACACTTTGGGCCCCTGAGTACCAACTGAGCATCGACAGCCTACTTGAGTATTGTTGCTGACCATGTCCATCCCTTTATGACCACAGTGTACCATCTTCTGATGGCTGCTTCCAGCAGGATAACGCACCATGTCACAAAGCTCAAATCATATCAAACTGGTTTCTTGAACATGACAATGAGTTCACTGAACTGCAACGGCCTCCACAGTCACCAGATCTCAGTCCAATAGAGCACCTTTGGGATGTAGTGGAGATTTACATCATGGGTGTGCAGCCGACAAATCTGCAGCAACTGTGTGAAACTATCATGTCAGTATGGACCAAAGTCTCCAACACCTTGTTGAAAATATGCCACAAAGAATTAATGCAGCTCTGAAGGCAAAAGGGGGTCCGGCCTGGTAGCAGCAAGGTGTACCTAATAAAGTGGCCAGTTAGAATTCATTGCATCAAATTTTCAGCTTGAAAGTTGCTTAAGCAGGCGAGCCGGTGGGCTTCATACATCCAGAGAACTTCTAGAAACATCAGACCAGGCTTCTAATGGAGACCTGCAGTTATTTGTCAAACGTGTAGCGACACCAGGCCAGTAAAAGGGACGGGCCTCTAATTGAAGTTTTACAGTAATTGTGATTATCTGCTCGTGTGTTCTGTGACAGCAAACTAAATATATATAATTTTATTAATTGAAGACAGGCTTTTAAAAACCAATTAATCAACAAAATAATCAATAGATCAATCGGCAATGACAATAACCGCAGCCCAGCAGCTTCACTTCCAACAAAACCACAACTATCCGCACGTACAGGTAATACTGCCTTGCTCGGGAAAAAGTTAGTGGAAAAAAGTTTGCCTTCTCTAAGATCCCAGTGAAAAGTTCATGTTTTGTGATTTTGGAGAACTGACACTTTAAGAGACTCCTTAAAATAAATTACTTTACTAAACTGAAGCTTTATTTTGTAAACGCTTCATTTTTATGTTCTCTAAATGTCCAATACTTGATGTAATTAAGTGAAAAAAATAAAGTCTTACACAAAGAGCAGAACATTTCCGCCCTCAAACGTTCTGTTTAATGTTCTCCAGGTCTATATTGTAACTCTGTCAAAGTAGAACACTGCTGGTGGATAAAAATAAAACATATTAAAAAGGATTTGTGTGTTTTAAAGTCAGAGAGATGATGTTTGTATGAATATTCATGAGATGTCACACGTACGTCGGCTTTAGAGGGAGTCTGTAATTTACATACGAGGTAATCCCACATGCTGTTATATCACACCTGGAATATAGAAACTATTTATAGCCACGGTTTTTATTTTCACAGGCTGAAGGTAAGAACAGACTTCTGGGTTGTTCATGTGGGTGTTTGTTCTTTATCCTCTGATCTGATCGTTCTTGTACTGCGTTCGTACGGCTGCTCATAAAACTTGACATTTGGGAACTTTGTATTGTTAAAAGCAGTGTAAGGTATTGATTAAGCTGCTAGCACGGCTGGAGACCACTCGTCTGGTTCGGTCTGTACATCAGCGACGTGTGGACGACATGCAGGGCGCTGCAATTAGCATTTTATGACATTTTAGAAAATAATGGGTCGATATTGATCCATAATCAATAATGGAAATAACTAAGGAATTGATTAATGTGTACCTTTCATCCATGACAGTATTTGATACTCTGAGTGTTTTCTGATGGGTTTGTTCACATCCTGAACACGAGGCAACGTCTGCAGAACGTTTTTCTTCAGTTTACCTACAATTACAGACAAATTACACACAGACGACTGTTTTATTGCTAATTCTGACATTCTTTCAGTTAGAATCAGTTAATGTGACTGCAGCATTTAGACCATCGTGTTGGCACATCAGAGCGTCACTTTGTGTTTAAAAACGTAAACGTACGTTATTTGTCACATACATGTAGCGAAATTCATCCTCTGCATTTAAGCCAATCCCTGAAGGGAGCAGCGGGCAGCCGCTGTTCAGCGCCCGGGGGCCAACTCCAGATTGAAATGCCATGCCAGGTCAAACGGCACCGACTGGAGAACCTACCCAACATGTTTTTGATGGTGAGGGAAACCGGAGAAAACCCACACAGACACGGGGAGAATATGCAAACTCTACACGGAAAAAGACAGGACGACCGGGGTTCAAACCCAGGACCTTCTTGCTGTGGGCCCCCACTGCTATCCACTAGGCCACCGTGCTGCACTGAACACCTAAATTTCTGCATTCTGGGGAAATTCCCTGCAATAATTTATGGTGGAAAAGTTTTTATTTCAATAGAGGGAAACAGAAAATTCAGGCAGCATTCAAACTCTGATCCTTGACAGAATCTAAGTGAGTGCAGCTCTCAGTCTTTCTGTGCTGCTTTCAGATCTGTTTCTCCGGCAGATCAACTTTTCCTATTTAATTTCATCCCTGCTGAGTCATGAGTTTGTCTCCCCTCCTGTTTTGTCATGTTCACAGGGAGGGAACAGAAAACTTGGCCAACAAGAAACTGTGTCAAGAAGTTGTCACAGACTGGTGCTGCACGTTTTGGGGTCATTTTATAATCAGTAGCTTTTTTTTTTTTTAAGCTCAAGTTTCTTTTTTTTGGGACAAAGCACATTTGTTTCTGCGATGGATGTTTTTGTTATTGTGCAAACAAACCTTTCTCAAAACATTGTCATTTAACATTTCTTATTTTATGTATTGTAAACTCTGTAATCATGTTTTACCACATGAGCTTTGCTGAATCTGGTCATAAATTAAGAACCGAACCTTTTGATGAGACAAAGACTAAATTCAGACATGATGTTGGGTAGGTGATTTTTTATTCAGTGTAAGATCACCTGCAGGAGCAGACAGGACGTCTGAAGCCACACAGAGTCAAACAAACAAGCTTCTCGTTTCCACTCGGCTGCAACACAAACAAAGATAACAGTGTGCGTCTGGTCGCTGCTGCGTGCCGTTCGTCTGCTGACAGAAATACTCGCTGGTATTAACCATCGTGACTCAACATATTTAGTTTGAGGCTCAACGAAATGTTACAAAACACCTAAGCTGCTGTGGGAACTGAGTCACTGCAGCTTCAGACTCACGCCGACCCCTGAACGCATCAACGCTTGAATGTGAGAGGGTTTTAAGGGGACAGCTTGAGGAGTTGAATGTTCAGATTGATGCCACTACTCACGTCTGTATGCTAAATATGAAGCTACAGCAAGCTGGTGCTTAGCTTAGCTTAGCATAAAGGCAGGAAACCGCTAGCCTGGATCTGCCCAAAGAAAACCACCTACCAGCCAGAGTCCTCTGGCATTTTGTACCAATGCCATTTATTGGTGTTGTAGTACTTAAGACCATTTTCGGTGTCAAGACCGGTCTTAAGACCACATTTTGATGGTCTCGGTCTCGGACATTGAACACTTGGGATTTTTTTCCCCCCCAAGACCAGTTGAGACCATAACTTTGGGAATATCAACTTATCGAGTTATTTGTTTACATCGAAACTTTGATTGGATGTAAAACGTATTGCTTCAAATGCAACCAGTAACCCTAATTAAAAGTGTGTTGTTCGCTTAACGACCGCCGCCCTCAGGGGGGTCGTTGGCCCGGGTCATCGATACTGCTGGTTCGTTAGTGTTCCTTGTTGCTGTGACGACAGTCGTTAAGACTACCTGTGGCTGGTCTTGACTTGGCCTCGGTTTGGGCGATCTTGACTACAACAGCAAGACTCGTTTTTATTTGCAACGTTTGAGTTTGTTAAAGCAGCTGCCGACGTCACGAGGGATCTGCAATGGACAGAATCACAGGCCATAAACATTCAAATCTGAGACATTAGCTATGTTTCGATCGTATCAGGTGCGTTTCCTTCAGCTGGTTTAGAGAGAATAAACCAGTCTACGGCGAGCGCAGCTACGTCAGTAGTTGACGTTACACATGGCTGTAAACTAATAAACATGGAGAGAAAGAACAAAACCCTTAAATTAATGAAAACAAGGTTTTTTTGTTGAACAAATGCTTTATTGTATTTCTACAACTCTAACGTCCAGACAGACATGGTTTAGATTTTCTTTAACAGTAGAGTACAATAACCGCCACTTTTCATACCGCTCCAACCCCAGCCGGCCGATCATTTATCTCTAGCTTTAGCGGCGCCGCCAGGCTGATGGCTGTTTCAGTGCGAGCTTGAACACAACGTCAACAGGAGAAGAAGTAGTGAAGCTGGTTTTCTACAGACGGCCGGGTCTCAAAGGCACGAGCAGCAGCGGGTACGAGACCGCGGGTTTCCATCGAGTCGGAGCAGCGGTCGAGTGTCGTCCTGCACGTAAAGGGTCAGTTCACCCAAATCACAGAAACACGTTCTGCCTTTCAGATCCTCATATTCAGTTAGATCTGAAAATACTGCGGTTTCTTAATGTAAACAGGAACAAAGAGCTGCTTCTAGTGTTTGAGCTTCAAACTGAATTTTAGCGCTAACGCAATTCAACATTTATAACAAAGCTCCTATTATTAGCTTGTGTTCTTGGTTTTCTGTGACTGTAAACTAAATTATTTTCATTAAAGAAATCAGTACAGTGAATCGATTGGTAATGAGAATAATCGCAGCCCTACAGCTTCACTTCCAGCAAAACAAAATGAGCTTTAGGGCCGAAGTTAGTGGGAAAAAAGTCACACTACTTTAAAAATAAAGTCTTACACAGTCAGAAGGATTCTAGTAACATTTCTGCTGTATTCTCTTAATATTATGACTTTTCCCCTCAAAAATATTACGATGTTGTTCCTGAAGTCTATATTTCCTCTAATACTCGGTGTTAAGATTGAATTTTTTTGTGATTTTGGAGAACTGACACCTTAAAAGGCTCCTCTGGTGTTGTTAAAAATCACATTTTACACATTTTATTTATGGAACTTTATTTTGTAATTTTGTGTCAAATACTTGATGAAAAAGTTATACCGAAAAAAACCCCAGCAACATTGTTCCATAAATAAGTTAAAGGAAAAGTCTTCATGATAAAAATTATATTTCCAGGTTTAACGTGAACTAACAGGAAGCAGCAGGAGGAACGCTTGTGATTCTGTCAAAGCAAAAAGATATTAAACGTCTACAGATGATGATAAAAGAGAAGCAAAGAACAAAACGGAAGACTTTTACCAACACCAGAGGAACCTTTCAAAATAAAATACACAGCGGTGAAACAGATTCACAGATAAACCTGGATCAGACTGAAAACCAGCGGCGACAGGTGAGAAACGACCGGGGCGGTTTTCTTTGTGGACCAGGAGGAATGATGACGACGTCTTCTTACTTCAGCAGCAAACTGAAAGAAACAGATCAGAAATGACCACACTGTGCTTATTATTCTAACTGTTATGAATCAGCAGTCGGCAGCAGTGGAGCGGGACAGCTAAGGTCGGGCATCAAGGGCCGAGTCCAAGTCGGAGTAAATTATTATTATAATCTAATCTGCGTGCTCTCTCAGCCAGTAACACAATCGATTCATAACCTTTGTCATTTTTCTCTAAATCAAGTTTCTCAAATGTGAATATTTGCTGCTTTTCTACATTTAACACAAAGTGAATATCTCTGGTCAGTGTATAACATTATGCTGCAGGAATTTATAGTTTGTACTATATTCTGACATATTGAAGACAAAACAAAATAACTGTTTGCTGCAGAACATTTGACAACTTTATCTTATTTTGTTCACTGGAAAAAAGACCTTCTGTAGGATAAATCTGTCAGCAGCTCCTCAGGTATCATCAAATACTTAAAATAAAGAAGCCCAAAGCTTTGATACGGTTTTCCAGAGCTCCTCCTAAGACCTGTGAGATTTTAAAGCCCGCTCTGGGCATGGCCACCATGTTTAAAACAGTAAACCCTGGACTCACTTGTAGCTGTCTTTGTCCTGCAGGTTGAGCACCAGGCTCTCGGCGCTCAGGTACACTTTGTTTTGGGACTGCGCCACCTGCAGGTCAAACACAGAAAACACACACAGGGAGGGTGAGCGCAGGGAAAACACAGGTGGGAAGTCTCTCTGCGCGCAGGCCCGACTGAGCTGCTGCAGCCGAGCACAATGGGAACATTGTTAGAGCGTCAACACTGAGCTGATTCACTGCACAGTGAGCGCCGCTGAGGTCCGCTCGCCGTCCACACAGGAAACACACGCCAGCGCCTGGTCCACATGACGTGACTGTAATCTGAAGACTGTGCTGTGAGGTCACCCTGAGCTGCTCAGAGCCTGTCAATGAATAATTTAATCCTCAATACTCTGGCACCATAAAGACACACACCAGAGTTCAATACTGTGTTAGCAAGCTTTAAAAGCTTAAAGGGTGACTGTATTTTTCAACCTGGACCTCATTTTCCTATGTTTTGTGTCCATGTGACTAAGTGGAACAAAAGTTTTTGAACTTGGTCCAGTACTGAGTGAGCGCGCTGTGAATCAGGGCTGCTATGTAATCCTTGTGGGCAAAAGTGCGTCCACTAAAGTTCTTGTTTTTGCTGCTGACAGCATTATGGAAAGGATCCCTACAGAGAGAGACCTTTGTTTTAAAAGAGTAAGATCCTTTATGTTGAACCTGAAACAGTTATCCATATCACTCTGATCAAAGCCACCAGACTCCATTGATAAAAACAGTAATTTTACCTCACAGAACACGGGAGTTTCTGGTCTACTGCTGCCTCGGTCGGTTAGTTTGTTTAGGTTAATGTGTGACTTTGTTGTTTTTGTTCTTGTGTTTGTAGTTTTAAAAAGGTTAAAAAACACCCAAGTCATATAATGACACAAACTAACTGTTTGAGGCAGTGTTAGACCAGAGAGGTAGAATTACCGTTTTTTCTTAATGGAGTCCGGTGGCTTTGGTTAGAGCGATGTGGCGACTGTTTCTGGTTAAACATAAAGGATCTTACACTTTAATAAAAGGTCCCTCTCTGTAGGGTTCCTTTCCATAATGCTGTCAGACACTAGTTATAAAAATCTGAGCCTGTTAGCAGCAAAAACAAGAACTTTAGTGGACGGACTTTTGCCCGCAAGGATTACGCTGCAGCGCGCTCGCTTAACACTGGAGCAGTTACAAAAACTTTTATCCCAGTTAGTCACAGAAACAAAAACATATTAGGGCCCAGGTTGAAAAATACGAACTTATATAGAGAAACGCATTCGTTAGTATAATAAATCTAGATTCAGCTCGAAGCATTTAGCTCTTTATATCCTCGGTCACATCAAACCGTCCAAAACTGTTGTTGTTTTAATTAAGACAAACAGTTAATGAATGCTTGTTTACATTATAGTTGTCATTACATATAATGAATTGTTTAATTGAGTCTTGCAGACACTTGTGTGTTATCATCTGTGATCACTCAGACGTTTTACATGAATTATGGATTATAGGTGACAAAAACATTAATAATCAGCTAAAATGTCTGCAAGTAAATAATTTAAGCTTTAAAATGTCCTTGTATCAGTTTACTTTATGACAGTGCATGGTGAAAACTGCAAAGACCGAAAAAAAAGAGAATCTGCAACTATTTTGATGATTGATTAACCGTTTAACATTCGATGGTTGTGACAATCTGCCCATTTTCCATGAAAGTAAATATCAAATCAAATATTAAATATAAATGTAGGATTAAATGAAGTGTTAAGGAATAAAAGTTTTTAGGTTTTATAATGTGAAATTCTGATTCTGCTGCTCCAGAAAAACACTAGTTGGGACAAAATGAAACTCCCAGAAAGATTTATTCTGCAGACATAAAGTTAAAAAGCGGTAGTTGGACTGATTAAACCTTTGGGCAGCATCGGGATGTGACTAAATGACACTTGAGCTTTAACTCAACTGAAAATAAATGCATTAAAACGTTTCAGGCCCGATAAACAAATGTCAGGACAAAATGAAGAGAGGATGAAGCTGGACGGTTTGTTTCAGATTCATGTTCATGTGGCGCCACCTAGTGGACTCAACGAGCTGTTTCACTGTGAACCAGCTGCCTGCTCAATTCAACCTCAACACGGAGCAAATTTTAGTCTTTAATAATTAGTAAATAAAAATACAGCAGCTCTCAGAATGTAAGTTAACAGCACTGTTAAAACGCTTATTTAAAGCAGATTGGATCCCTCCCTACCTCCCCGTGGAGGGAACACATTTAAAGACCCCTCACCGGCGCTCCATAAACTTTTCAAACTGCTGCCACCAGCTCAGCAGCCCAGGAGCATCAGAACCAGGACAACAAGCCTATCTGGAGCAGCTTTATTCTGCAGGCTCACATAACTTTAAGCACCAAGCTGCATCCTGACCTCACAGCCACCAGTCCAACACTTTCAGCCCTGGACACTTTAGATTTATATTTTATGCAGCAGACGCTGAGGGACCTAATGTGTGTGTGTTGTAACGTGTTTCTGTTCATCTTTTATTCATGTGTGATCTGTGTTTCTAGTGATCCCAGGGAAACGCTCTTTCACCTGCACTAACGTCTACTACAGTCTGGTAAAATATATCTCATCTTAATCAAAGGAGCATACTTTCTCAGTTTTAAAACAGTTCGTTGCCCACGTGAACACACAAACTGGTTTTTCTTGTTCTGATCGATCCTCCTCGAGCCGTCAGCATACCTGCCAACCCCCCCCACTAGATTCTCACATATTTAACCTTTTAAAGAAAGTTAAAGCTGCAGGGCGTACTCCAAAGCTTTGCTACAAACCCCTGATGCGGGGTGCGAGTAAAGACTACAACATATAGTAATTCCTCTACATGAATAGTTGTGATTGACAAGTTATTACTTAGCTTTAATAAATGAGAGATCAATGTAGGCTGAGCTTCATGCACGAAGATTTCATGAATAAAAAATTAAAAAACAACCCGCTAAAGTGAAGCTGCAGTAACTAATTAATATTAGGCCAATAGTGGTAAACAGCGTATGAAATTATAATGAATATAGTAACTATAAGTAACAGTATACTATGAAATTAATGTAAAAAATCTTATTTTAGGGAGCAGTAGATTCGATTAAAGACTCATCCTTCATGATCTACAGGAAAATACTGTTGAGCTTTATCTTTGTTTAAACTGACCTTCACTGGTTTTAAAGGTCGGCAGTGCCTGCAAACGCACCGACACTCCCATCGTCCTCAGCTGAACTTTGTGTTGCCTGCTTATTAGCTCCTGTTAGCATGCTAAAATCACTCACTCCTCCCTCTCTGGTGAGGTCTGTGTAAAGTAGGGCTGGACTTTGCATTCTGGGTAAACGGGTTCTGGTGGGGGGTTTTATTTTCTGATGATCTGATGGCATTTGTGTAAAGATAAAGTTTATTTTGACCAAACTTTATTTTGAATAGGATCAGATGGAGGTCCGATAAGGACTGTGCAGCTCAACACCTCTGCTCTGTCTGAGACCTGAGCGTCTCTTCAGCTGGAAACTGCAGAAAGTGATGAGAAGATGGAGCACAGACAGACAGACAGAGACAGACAGAGACAGACAGAGACAGACAGAGACAGAGGTTCCTTACCGTCTTGGCGATGCTCTGCGCCGCCCGGATCTTCCTGAGTTTCAGGTAGCCTGGGTTCTTCGTCACGGCCTCGCCCAGCTGAAACACACAGATTTAAACTGTTAGTGTTGTTGACAGGTGAAAACTGTGACAGAAAGGGAGAGTGAGCGGAGGCGACCAGCGGCAGCCGGCCGAGCCGGTCTCTCCGAGCAGAAACAACACCGCCAAAGCTGTAGGCGTGTCGCCGCTCGGCTCCAATGCTCTCACGCAGCAAAAGTAATTATTGCATGTTTGTTTAAGAGGCTTATGTTTCTCTCTGCGCTTACGAGGTGGGGCGGAGAGGAATTTACCTGAGGTGGTCATTAAATGTTGTTTTAGTGTTAATTAGACTGTTACACAAGTTAAATTACAACACAACCAGGACTTGGTCTGATCCGTCTGAGGTACTCGGACAGACTGTTGACAGGAGAATCAGAGCAGGTTGGAGGATCACAGACACGTAAAGCTTCTGTTCAGACACAACAACAGTAGCAACCTTCTGGAAACACAGCTGCTCCCAGGGAGCCGACAGCAAAGATCCCGACACTGATGGGTATCAGCTCGCCCCATCTGATCTTTTGTTTTCAGCTGTCACACAGCAGCTTTCCTCCCCGCAGAGCGACAAGTGCAGCCGCGGTCGCCTCTCCACTCCCTGAGCGCCGCCCACACACCTGCTTATTTATGTTATCTACCTCATTCATGGGCACAAGTTCCACTTCAGCTCAGTGAGAGTTTCGACACCACTGCAACAAAAACCCTGCGAGCAGAAAGCTGCTCTGCATGAAACTTCTCTTATATGAATATATAAATAAAAGTGAACGGAGCACAGTTCATCCAGGTAGGACTAACTCAGGAAAAGGCTGCGCGGGACTGTTTCTTGATCCCGCAACATGTGTATTCATGTGTACTCATGTGCATTATTTATTCTGACATGCTCCCTGTGGTAGTTGCTTGATGCGCCCGTCAAGACATGAACGAAAGCGATCCGCAGAGAGCTTTGAAGAATGTGTTAGCTGCTAACATGTGGGACTGTGTTGGAAGGACAACAATAATTTTACTATACTTGACTCCATTTATCTGTCAGCTGTAGTGAATTTACAGCTGGGGAAACCAACCCGCTGCCCCAGAGAGCGCCTGGTGGCCCTCGGGGAGCCAGTGAGTCGCCTGCAGGTCTCGATCTACAGCTCGGTCTAATAATAGTGCATAGTACTAAAAAACCTTCAATACCAACGACCTGCCAGGTGCGGGAAGAACAATATTCTGTATATCTGTGTTTTCCCATGATCACATGGTAAAACATGAATAATGATCAGTGAACATTTATAATGACTATTAAATGCATAATGTCTATTATTTAAAGGGAAACCAAGCAGATTGGTCTTATTGTGAAGATTATATGGAACAAGTAGACCCTCCGTAATACTCTCCATCCTTTACGCAGCTCTCAGTCTCAACATGCAGATTAAGATAAACATTTATATGATTGATAGGTCAGTATATAAAGTAGTTCCTTCACCAGCTGTACATTAAAACGCAGCTTAGCTGTTAAAGCATCAGTAAAATGTTACAATATTATGATTTATGCCCAACATGCACTTTTACTTTAACACTTTTTAAGTACATTTTGCTGTTGTACGTTTGAAAAAAGTGAAATCTTAAATGCAGGAGTTTTGCTTATTTTACTTCAGTAAAATTTGAGTGCTTCTTCTTATTAAATCAGCCTGAACTGATTTCAGATCAGTTTAATATCGGGCTGATATGACGATAGAAAAACATCTTTCGTTTACAATCATGCTCGTTTATTTCGTTGCGTCGCAAATTTCACATTCTACCGTTATATTTTGGTGAGGGAACGGCGCTTTGCACCGCGGTACCAACTTGAAACTAACTTCACTGTGGTCCGTTCTTCCACACGTGCCGGTGGTGCAGGGAAGAAATTTGCATTAAATATAGTTGACGAGCCACACAACACTATCCAGCCGTGATGTGTGTGTATAATGCAGAGAAATAGCCAGATGGAAACGCCATACTTCATTGAATTAACAAAAAATGTTCTATATCGGGATATTAATTTTTGGTCATATCGCACAGCCCAACTTTAGGACTGAATTATAGACTCACCATCTTGGCAGCCTCAGCTTCTCCCTCAGCCTGGATGATCTTGTGTCTCTGGTCTTGTTTGGCCTTTTCCACATAAAACTGAGCTCGCTGCGCCTCCTGCTGGGCTGGAGAGGAACAAACACACACAAGTCAGACTTTTATCTGAAAGTTACTTATATTACTGCTCTGAACAAAATTATAAAGGCGACACTTTTGTTTTTGCCCCCCTATTTCTCTCAAATAGTGTTCACAAATCTGTCAAACTCTGTGTTAGTGAGCACTTCTCCTTTGTGTGGCATATCAAGATGCTGATCTGAAGATGGGGATTGCACAGGTGAGCCTCAGGCTGGCCACAATTAAAGGCCACTCCAAAACGGAGTCTGGAGGTGGATGGATTATCTCGGCAAAGGAGAAGTGCTCACTAACACAAAAGCCTTGCAAAAACAAAAGCCTTGTGTTTATAATTTTGTTCTGTGTTTATATTATTATTTTAAACACATTTAGAAACGAGAAAACCTGCTTAATGTCCTACATAAATCTTATAACCTCTCCTCGTATAACCTGCTCTCAGAACAGAATGATTGATCCCCTGACGATGTAAAAACAAAGCCGATTAAATAAGGTGTTCTCTCTCTGCAGGCCGACCGTCACGGGAACAAGCTCAATCTGAAAATCATCTGTTGGCCCAGAGGTCAGACGACTTCCTGTCTCCACTCACCGACTTGCTTGGCCTCGACAGCGGCGGTGTACTCTCGGCTGAAGCTGAGCTCGGTGATGGCCACGTCGTCCAGGATGATGTTGAAGTCTTTCGCCCGCTCAAACAGCTCCCTGCGGATCAGCAGGGAAACCTGGAGGACGGGATTGGAGGGTGTCAGTCACACGTTATTTTCAAACATCCAGGAAACTACACTCTATAAATTAGCTTTATGTTTTTAAATGTTTGCAGTCCCTTTAACTCGTGGTTGGGTTTCAGAGCAGCGATGACTCGGCTGCAGGCCTGGAGGATGTAGTTTGTGCTGCTTTTGAACCGTGTTGCACTGATATATCTATTATTCTGTCCACCCTATTTATATCAGAGAGGGTGGGATACATAACAGAAACACCTCTCTGTATAAAGCAATGTGTAATTATTATAGTCTCAGATCAAGAGGCAAATGCAACGGTGAGTTAGTGGTGGTGTTTCTAATATTCTGACCTCCTCGTGTCTGTAAATAGGGAGGACAAAAAAACAGAAACCCCTCCCGTACAACACCAGCTTTAACTATGACCTCTGTAATAAATGTGGAACTTAATTTACATATTTCTGTCAACAAAACAGTTGTGGGGAGTTCTGAGAGTGTGACGTAACCGGCTGTGCAACAGTTTAACAAGTTGGAGGACGCCGTGGTTAAAGCTGTGTCTGGGTTTCATTATAGTAACAGTGTTGGAAAAGAGATGCTGCTGCTGAAAGAGAAAGAAGGAGGAGAGCTGAGAGACAAATACTCTATGACAACTGGCAGCAAAGTTACTTCATATCATCGGGAACGAGATATGACAGGTGAGATGGGAAATTAGTTACTACACTATACTAAATTTTTATTATTTTATTTAAGATGTAGTATTATTAGCTCAGCTAATAGCCAATTGTTACAAACAGGCTAAAACGAAAAACTGTAGTCTGTGTATTGTATTTTAAAATCTGGCAAATTCTTGTAAACTCGGCTGCTGGCTGAGACAAACCAGCCCCTCGACCAATCAGCGCACACTTACGTCACTCAAAGTTCCTCTTGCGCTGGAAGAGGAGCTAAAACAGGAGCGATCTAAGAACTATGACGGTTCACAGTTCCTGCAGTGCAGACAAACCAAAAAGGGGGCGGTTCCTCCAACCGTAATGAGCTTTGTAAAGACGGATGCTGTGGCAGAGCTGTTGTACTGGACAGCATCATACTGCAAAGGTGTACCTAATAAAGTGGCCACAGTGGGGTTACCTGTGCTCTCTGAGTGATGAGCTGCGAAGCGTTGAATTTTGCCACCACGCTCTTCAGCACCTCGTTGACGATGGAGGGCAGGACGCGCTCGTCGTAGTCCAGTCCCAGCTGCTGGTAGAGGGCGGGCAGGTTGGACGCCAGCGGCCGCGACAGGACGCGCACGGCGATGTTCACCATCTGCAGGTCTGAGAGCAACAGAGGGAAACAACCAAAAGGTCACGAGGAGAAACTTTTCTTTGCTCTCTTTTGAAAACGACCCTTTAAAGAGGTGGTGTTCTGCTCATTTTCAGGTTCAAAATCTTATTTATTTACAGGTTTACATGGTTTAATTTTCAAAAAACACCATATTTTTGTAGTAAGACTCGACTAATTGTTGTAGCTCTAGTTGGTTTGGTGGGTTAAATATGAACAGGAAGTGGGCAGTTCAAGAAGCTAAAACCTGAAAGCTTCAAACTGAGACTGAGCTGAAATATAAAACTTCACTGCAGGACAGACAGACGAAAGACGCAGGTTCAGTAAGCTCAGAGAGGACGATAAGAACAGGTTTCACCTGGTCAAATTTAAGACCACTATGAATGAAATTTAAGACCTATATCACGATAACAAAAAGAAACGTACAAAAGGAAATGCAGTCACAAGATTACTTGCAGAGTAAATAAATATATTCAAATAAGGGTTGGGTGATGGGTGACAATCAAACACTGGGATGGACGATGACATTGATAAGATACGTAGTTAACAAGCGGGCATGCGGAGAACCTGCTGAAAAAGGATCGAGTGGAAATATCCAGAAAAAGACGACTGTCTTTTCAGCGACTTCATAAAACATAACCTGCCGCTGATGGAGAAACTCAGGGGAGCAGACAGGGAGACTGAGAGAGGCAGGTCCATTTACAAATAATAATAAATAATAATGTCCATTGGGATTAAAACATGCTTTCACAGGGCGGATATAATGTAAGAAATGAAGATGGTATGTTTTTAATGTGGGGCTTTGGGGGTCATCCCCCAAGAAACTTTTTATGTTTTCCAATTAAGAAATTCAACATAATTTTAGAACACTGTTGTTTCCACATCTGTGAATAATAAGTAGGAAATCTAGGGCAGATTTTGAATAAACTGCACCCAAAAGCTAAACTTACTAAATAAATCTACTGGGTTTGAATTATGATCTGGGAAAAGTCATGTGGTTAGTTTTGATGCTCTCCACAGTGATTTTACATTCATGGCGCAGCACCAAGCTGTTTTGAGCCTCACCACCTTTTAAAGGCAGAAGAACACGGTTAATGTGACCTCAGAATCATTGCAGAGAGGACTGTTCATGTTTGCCTTGTGCGTCCTTTGAAGAATGAGGAGAGGAAGACAGTTCAGAGTTACCGACAATCATTAATGATCATGTGAAGTTTTAGTAGTGGCGCTCATTCATTAAGCAGCGACAGTAGACTTCAAATACGTTGCTAGCGACTGTTTTTCATCAAGCCCTAATGCCTCGTGCAGACAACACGACTCTCAGCGTCGGCCGATGGTCGTGCCGTTCACGCTACACAACCTGCCGTCTTGTGACGGGAGTCTTGAAGTCGTTGAGGCGTTCACACTACGTGACGATCGGTGACAGGGGGTCACACACCACACGAGCTGACAGCGGCTGTCAATTGATGCTGGTCTCCAAACCACGTTTTGTCAAAAAAAAACACACATGTGAAATGTGAAACGGGAAATGAGGATAACTTACAGACAAAACAGCTGTTTGTTATTCTAAAGACAAAGAATCTGGGTGAAAGGATGGATCAGCACACGCAGGCAGCAGGAATCATCTGAGCTACAGAGAGCGGAGGGGAGGAAAAAGTGTTTTGCAGTGAAAAAGTAGCTTCCTGCTCTCATTGGCTGGATGTGGACGTAGAGTCGGCCGACTCCTCCAGATATTTGGCGTGCTAGACATCAGGGAGATTTTGAAATTTAAGACTTTAATCCTGTAACAGTTTCCGCGGGGTCTTTAAAAAGTCTTAAACACGTTTCCATCAGGTTCTTTTTATTGGTTTCTGGTTTCTGTGTCTGACCTTTGCTTCCGGTGAGTGAGGAGATCTTTCTGGGTCTGGCTCGGATGTCGTAGATGATGGGATACTGGAACCAGGGTATCCTGCAGACAGAGAAGCAGCATGAACACATGTCATCCAGCTCCACATGAGGCTGAACGGGCAGGTTATAACATAACAAACAAAACAAACGCATTTTTCTTGCACAATAATTTAGTGACTGAAAACAAACCACAGAAACTGCTGTTTTGTCCAACTGGAATTAATATTATAGGCTACTAATGGTAAACTATGGTAGCCTGTACTATTATCTGAAATGATAATGAATACACAAACATCAAACCTCAACCACAGTGGTGAAGGCTGATATCAGAGAATGGTTTTATTAGTGAAACAGCTGAATCTTAACTAATAAACTATCTGTAGGCAGATCATCCAAATAAAGTGTAACATGTAAATAGATTATTATACTAACATTATACTTTCTATTTAATGTTATATATATTTTGTTTATCAAAAAAAGATTTACGTACTGAACGCAAAAGGCCCCCAAAGGCCCATTCTGAGCCAGGAAAAACCCTGAAAACAGAATATTTTACAGGCTACATTTATTCATTCAGCTGACGCTTTTATCCAAAGCCACTTACAATTGCTATATATGTCAGAGGTCGCACGCCTCTGGAGCAGCTAAGGGTTAAATGTCTTGCTCAGGGACACAATGGTGGATGGGTCACAGTGGGGGATTGAACCCGTGTCTCTCACACCAAAGGCTTATCCACTGCTCCATCGCCACCACGACTGCTTTGAACATGTTCCAAGTCTTTGGCTTCTCCCACAGAACAGCAAAGCTACAGATACATTACACACCAGTGCACATGTATATTGGGCTAATCGCCATAGCAACACAGTGGGCGGAGCCCGGCGAGGCCTTTTTTACCCAACCAGATTGCCAGAATTAAGAATAAAGCCCAGTGGTCTTTCTGTGATGTTCTGCAGACAGAGATATTCACTGTTTAATGAGTGGCTCCTGAAATCATGACAAAAACAATCGTCTTTGAAACGCATCCTTCACGTCGTTACATTCTGACGCAGACCTCGGCCGTCATTGGTCGATATAAAAAAGGACAACGTACTGATCTCTCTGAGCGAGAGGCGTCCTACCTGAAGTGGAGTCCCTCAGAGAGAACCGTGTCCATCTGCATCCCTCCGATCCTGCTGAAGATGATCGCTCTCTGTCCTCCTTCAACTAGAGAACAAACAAACACATCATGACTGTCAGCACGTCACCCGCCTCTCCGGCGCTGTTCGCCGTCTCAACACCCGAGTCGCCATCGGTAAGACGGAATCAGGCAAATGATCGGTTGGTCTGTGGTCTCTGTACGGCTTTGTTTTATATAAATAAACTCGAATATAAAAAAAAAAAGTTTAATAAAAAAAAATCAGTCAAACATGTTTTTTATGGCTGGGCAATATAATAATTATCGCAATGTAATTTTCCTCAATAATAAAAATAACGAATGTTTAATAAAGGTTTACTTACATTTATTTGAATCACAAATAAATCAGCAGTTAATTTTATCTATTAAGACATTTATTTTGTTGAATTTTACTTTATAATTTTGAATGTTCTGCCTCAGGTTTGTGAAGTGATCCACTGTTTGGCATCAAGTGTTTGTTCTAATCAGAAAGAAAAGTTAAAAAAACCACAATTAACGTTCACTCGGGAGCAAAAACCAGCCTTTAAACTTTAAAGTAATAATTCACCAAACCTGAAGATGGTGGAGATTACGGAGCGACAGTGAACGCACCGCTGCAGATGTCACTCAGCACCACGTTGGTTTCGATCCGCATGCGGCGCACTTGAATATGTAAATCGCAGGTGAGTTTATTAAACACGGCGACTTTGTAAAACGTACTGCTGATGGAGAAAGTTAGCAGAGCCTCATACAGGTAGAGTGACAGGAAGAGGCGGGGCCAGCAGGAGTGTTCGCAGCCCCCCACCCCACAGTTACACTGTCAGTAATTTGTCTTTTATCAAATTATTTTAATTTTTGTATTGTGAAAACATTTGTCTGTTTCCAGGTTTAATTTTAATCAGAGGAGCAGGGTGCATGATATACACTTTATATTAAAAACTACAGAAATGATCTCGAGTTTTTATTGAACATTAAAACAGCTGTAAAAGTGAGACGCACCCTTCTCCTAATACCTTGTTTATTGATGAGGAGGGCAGGTTGTGTGCTGCCCTGCAGCCTCTCGAGCGGGTTGTGGACAAAAGGACGTTGCACAAACGGCTCAAAGTTACGTAGAACACTTCACATCCTCTGCACCAACTACTGGCCGGATAACAGTCTCCTCAGACGGCTGTATGTGAGGCTCCCCGATTTCAAAATGAATTCAACCTTCAGATTATGTCTGTAAACCCCTCACAGGATTATTTGGGCCGATAATCTGTTTCGACCAGCCTCGGATCGGGACGCCAGGAGGATGAAACGGTCTGGCTACAGATGGACCTCACACTGGACATTCGTATCTCCTGTTTAAGGACTCGTACACCTGAGAAACCTTTCTTTCTTCTCTTGTTCAGTGTTCACGACAGAACAAAGATCAACTTCTTTATCTAAGCTGATCTTCCTTGGTGCAAAATATGAAAAGCTTGAGTTTTTCAGCAGCTGTTTTCTGTTTTGTTCTACTACAAACTCAAGAAATACAAACTATACAACATGCTTTTCTGGAAGACGTGTTGCATTAAAAAAAAAAAAAGTGTGAAAGGTACCAGAATATTTTCAGCCATGACTGCACCATCTCCAAGACTGCAGCAGAGACTAGCTCGGTTTTATGATTGTCAAATAGCCAAATTAAACAGTTTCAACTAGTCAGTGGAGCGTTCAGGTGAGGGACAGGTGTTTGCTGTGTTTTTGTGTGCATTGAGAAAAAGTAGTCCACCTGTGTATGTTGCTTCCTTCACGCCATAAACCAGAGCTCCAGCACCAACCAGGAGTTTGAGACCGAGTCCTGCACCCCGAGGTCCAGAAGACATCCTGCCTGCTATCTGCCGCAGCTGCTGCAGAAAACCCTGAAACACAAGGAGCAAGTTTATACAGCTTAAACTTTAGCAGCAAAAACACACTGAGCTGAATATTAACGGGGAAATTCAACACAGAAACGACACAGAGTGACCTTCACATTGGATGAGTAACCATGTTGAAGGTGGACATCAGCCAAAAACTCTTCAAGGACTGTATCTAGCTACAATAACATTAACTACATGTGCGTTCATGGCCGGCCAAACTCCACTCAAAAGTGTATTGTTTTAATGTTTGCTCGCACTAAAGCAAATTAGTCAGTTAGTTAGACATAACAGATTATCTGTTTTCAAATTGTGGGCTCTAATGTCAAATTCGGCTTAGAGAAAAGCCACAAAGCAGAATTAGTTAGATAGAATATCAAAGTTTGTATTTGTTTGCTTATGACTTTAGTCCTTCCGGATGTCAACCGCCGTGTAAACAGCTTGTGTAAGGTGGCATAACTGAGGTTTTTGTAGAAAGCTAAGCTCCTCGGTGTACTTTTGTAAGTTATTTGTACGCCGAATTGAAGAGAGGACTGTGCAAACATCTATATAGTTTTAAAATGTTATTTTAAAATGCATGTACATATGCCAAAAGCGATGATAAATTAATGTGTTAGATTTTCAGACGGATACTGGCATCTGTGCTTACTAGAGCGGACGCATCTTCCCGAGGCTAACATAAATATTCCTGCCAGCGAAATATTACCAAACCAGCATGTAGTATCGTTAACAAACCCTCTACCTTCAGTACCTGTCTTCATCTTTGACTAAAAGCTCTCTGAAAATGACTTAGCTAACATTAGTGTAGGCTAACGTTAGCTTACATCAGAGTCAGCATCACTCACGTGTGTAACTTTCTAAACGCTCATGTCACGAACACACATGCAAAGAGCGGGAAACAGCGGGACTGTTCAACCGAGCTGAAGCCAGAAATGTGACAAACATTTATATAAAACAGAATTTAAAGCAGAAAACAACTTACACCTGGATCTTTATTCGCCATGCTCGTCCGCTACGACTGTTGCTGAAGAGAAGAGACAAGGTCACGCGTGATGACGTACTTCCGTGTGCGCGGGGTAACATGGGAAATGTAGGATTTCCCCCGAGGTTATGTTCCGTGACTTTGGTGCAATACTTTTTTTTATTTTACTCATTGAAAATATGGAAAATATACAAAACAAATTAGAGAATGTGTAAACAAACATGAAGGAGAGAAATCAAGTAACAATGGTGGAAATGATACTTTAGCACACTCGAAACAGATAATGTAGGTAAGCTAAGTTATAAGCCTACTGAAAACACAAGAAAGGTCACGATAAAACAAATACATGTAAACAGACGAGGTGCAAAAGAGCTAGATAAGAGACATTAAAAAGCAAGAACTTAGATATAGATGAAAACTATTTTTTATCAATAGCCTTCAGTGACTTAAAGTAGATAGTCGTCTGCAAAAAAAAGCACATGAAGTGAAAGAGGGAGGACTATTCTGTAATATTATACTCGTTACAATCCCAGTAACGCACATTACAACTCATTTTAAGAGCAAAACATTTTTGGCACCAGAAAAAGAAAATCAGTGAGTAAAAGAGTAGGGGAGAGCGGGGAGTGTTGTGACACTGTCAGTTTGACCAATCAGATGAGAGCTATGGTGATATCATCAATATCGTAGACTCCAGTTTGCTTTTCAAGCTCACATGAGAAGTGGCATGCCTCTGTTAGCAAAACTGTGAATTATACAACCAAAAAATTTTCCTGATCATTTTCAGGTCAGGGAGTATTTTTTTATATCAAGATTATTTTTTGCTTAGCTTTCATTCTATTGTAGATGCAATGTTGCAACTTATATCACCCAAAGAAGCCATCTCTAATTTCATTTGATGCTTTGCATTCATACTAACTTCAAACCCACATACCTTTAACAGCTAGCTATGTAATGGCTGTAAGTTTTGGGGATGGTTGTAACAGTTCGTCAGTAATGTTACAACCATCCCCTTATGATGATTCAGAATGTTTTATTTTGCACTTTTTATCTTTTTTCTAGCATGCCTAGGCAGTGGAAGCGTTTTAACAGTGATTAAACATGTGACACACACACAAACGCAAACTCAAGCAAACACATAGAAGATTTTCAGTTAACATAAAGTTTTGAAAAAATAAGCGTTTTTATCACCTATCAATTGTTCATCTTATTCAAAACAATGTCCTCTTTATTCTTCAATAATGTTCTCGTATAAATTGTATTGTGTGGATCTTATTTTAGCAAATTACCTGTCATTGTAACATCCATCCCCAGCTTGTTTTGCAACTCACCCCAGGACTTTCCTCTGCCAGGGGATGCTAGGGAAACAAACATAAACTACATAAACTATAGGTTGATGGATGTTTAAGAATCGTGGAGACGCACACACTCAAGCACATGCTTTATTATGAGCATGTGAAATAGTCTCTTGATTAATTTGTTGAAGGGGGAGAGATTAGATTTTCACTTGATGTGGGGATCGAACACACAACCCTGAGATTAAGATTCCTATGCTCTACAGACGGAGTCTGAGAGTTGATTTCTGTCTATATTAAAATGAGATAGTCTACTCCGCAGTTACAGAAGATTTGGCGAAAGAATAAAGAATTACAGACGAAGAACCACACCAGATTTTTTTTTTCATGGACCGACAACGAGGTGGAACTGTTACTGAAAGTAACATGGGAATACAAAGAGACTGTGGCGGTGGAAAACAGACTGGAATTCGCTGCAAAGTAAACATACACAGTATGTGTGTAGGCTAAAAGTGTTATTTGTACGGTACAAAATATTTTAATAAAAATACCAAAACTAAAAACTCTGTCAGTAGCATCGCATTTCTACTTTGCATTATTTATGAGACCCAGTCAGAGAGCCAAGTGTGAGCGTCTGCGTCATCGTTTCTAAAGTCCTCCGTTTTTGCCACCCAGTGTTTCAAAACAAAAAACGGGGTCGGCAGCGTTTTCAAAGTCAGGTTTAGGTCTTCGTTTTCGCTGGAGCAAACGTAGCAAAAGGTCTCCTTTTTAAAACCAATAAACAGTAGGTGGATGGAGCTAACAAAGCACAATGACAACCAGTCTGAAATTATCCTTTGACTATATGTTCATATAAGGTGTACTAGACTTGTTTTACTTTATCAAGATCTCAAATTAATTATTTCATTATCTCGAGATCTTGAGAAAATCATCCAGTTATCTCCGGAAAACATTTGTTATTTTAAGATAATGACATAACAACTCGACATCTCAAGAAAAAAAATGAAAGTAAATTGTTATCATGGGAAAATGGAATAAATAAAATGCATGACCTCTTGGGGCTGCTGTACAAACAGGGTTCATTGTTGATACTATTTTTTGTTTGACTTCAGGAGGACATGATAGATAAAAGGGCAAGGATTGTTTCCTTAAAGGGACTTCTATATTATCTGATACAGAGCATGAATCAGAGTTCTTATTTTATTTAAAGACCAGTATAATTGTTTTATAATAAAAAATTTTATTCATCGAAGTGACATCACCAACTTTTAGAAAAGGACGGTGGAAACAAGGAAAATTGTACTTTGTATTATTTGAAGTAGAGGAATGGGAATTGCTTTACATACTATTTCCTTTAAATATTAATACTGAATTTACTGATGAAATCCTCAAAAGAAAAAACTCATTCTTAATAAACAGGTTCCAAAAAACAGTGATTAACACACCTTAGAGTCAAACCCACTACCACTGTAGACAAAATATAAAACATGAACAGTGCAAAGAGGTCTCAATGTATCGGTGTAGGAAATAAATGAAGTTGTCTTGAAACTACAATCACTTGTGTGGAGGGAAAGGCCATTAAAGAGAAGGAGACTCATTGGATATAAAAAGGCTGCGAGGGAGAAAATACATTAGAGATGTGCACATAATGACAGGACTGCCTTCCTGAAAGACGGTGGTAACTGTTACAGCAGTTGGGGCAGAGGGTATGCTTAATGCTGGGAGTATATTTGGAGCAAATGTGCAATGAAAACATTGATACTTGGTGCAGCGTACTGATAGTGTTTCACAAGAAGTAGTACTGCAGTATCTTGCCTTCAGTTCTGTATGTTGTAAAGACTGAGAGCAGAGGCTCATTGTAGTGAAGGGAAATATTAAAAAGTGTGCACAAGTTCTTTAATGTAGATTGCCCTACTTAAAATAAGGAGAGCAAAGGCAGCAGTGACCCCTGTTTCCATCCAGGGGTCAGTATGGACATTGTGGAGGATTACAGATACCTGGGAGCGCACTTGGACAATAAACTGGACTGGGCCAAGAACAGGAAGTCCTCTACAGGAAGGGCCAAAGCCGTCTCTATTTTCTGAGGAGGCTGAGGTCCTTCAACATCTGCAGGACGATGCTGAGGATGTTTTACGAGTCTGTGGTGGCCAGTGCTGTCCTGTTTGCTGTTGCATGCTGGGGCAGACTCAACAAACTGATCCACAACGGCAGTGACGTTGTGGAGGATGCTGTCCAAACTACATGTCATCTTGGACAATGTCTCCCACCCACTCCATGATGTGCTGCCCAAACACAGGACTCATTCCCCCAAAATGCACCACAGAGCGCCACAGGAAGTCATTCCTGCCTGTGGCCATCAAACTTTAGAACTTTATAACTTTATATATCCTCCCTTACAGTGTCTGACACACAGTTATTAAACTAGACCTTATTATCTATTTTCTGTGCAATATTACCTGCTGCTATTTATTCACTAGTACTTTTTGGTTCACCAAAATAATTCTTAGTAATGTAAATATTTTACATTCCAACTCTCCTTTATATTTGTCTTTATATTTTATATTTATCCTCCTATATTTATATAATCTTTATCTATCTACCTTGACAAGCGTGAAATTTTGACAAAAGAATTTCCCCTTTAGGATCAATAAAGTATTTCTGATTCTGATTCTGAAGAAACAGCAGGTGGAGCCAGACACAGACACAGACACAGACAACAGTTAAACAGCCATCACCACTGCTATTATTGAACCAGGTCAGTGAACGCACCTTGGCCTCCGAGCGAGTGCTGGTTGTTAAAAAGCAACAAGTGACAGAAAACTCTGCTCATTTCTCTGTGACAAAGCTGTTTTAGTGAGGAAAGCTGGAAGGACAGAGACTGACTGACAAATGCTCTCCTGCTCTAAACATGAACTCTGTACTTTGTGGTGTTTCAGGAGGAAAACTGCCTCAGTTATACTCTCATATTAGTTTCACATTTTCTCCATCAGCTCTGTATGATACCCTGGAATGAAGACAGGAAGGAAAGACTTTGTTCATGTTTGTTTATTCATCATGTAAACCTTCAGTTTGTTCACACATCCCATCAGTAACGTCTGTTAAATGACTCTTGTTCAATGATTTCAGGTACAGATTCACTTCATCCACACAAGCAGTGGGTTTGAGCAGAATCTCTAATACATCAATTCAAATATTGAACATTTAGAGCTCAGAGAAGTTTCCATTTTCATGCAGAGAAATGTCAGTTCAGGTGAACAAAAGTCATCCTGAGCAGTGATAGCCTCCATGGCTAAACAGACACAGGAAGGAGCTCCACCTAAAGAAACTCAAACATTTACACAGCAACTAATGACCAGACCTCAAAGTACCGCCCACAATGTTTGATTGACAGCTGATCTCTGTGCAGTGAAGAAATGCCACAACAATCAGCTCTCAGCAACAAACATGAAGACAAAAGAAGTTTAAGGATTAAAACACAGAATTTAACCAACTGTCCCTGAAATGACTTCTGACTATTTGACTTTACAGAACTCAGCAGTGTCATCATAAGAATAAAACCAAAGTCCAGCATAGAGAGGCTGAGTGAATGTGGTCTGGACTCTGTGGAGAAGAGTCATGGTTTCAGAGATGCTGTAGAAGGACAGAATACCTGCACTGTGATCCAGGTACACTCCTACTCTGGAGGACCGAGGACCTGAGACGGGGAGTTTGGACGTTGTTGTACCAAAACTTATAACTGCTTTTGTTACAATCTAAAATCCAAGAATTGTCATTTAGTCCAAATCCAGAAACATTCCTTCTCCCTGCTCTGCTGATATTCTTGTATGCAACTGCTACATGAACTCCTTCCCCTCTCCACTTCACCTCCCAGTAACAACGTCCAGTCAGACTCTCTCTACTCAGAACCTGAAAACATCTAGTGAATCTTTCTGGGTGACTAGAATAAGACTGTTGTTCTCTCATTAATATTGCTTTTCTGTTCCCCTCAGATAATAATACCTTTGTGTTTGCTGTGTTTGGATCCATAGTGATTTCACGTGAATATTTTAAGAAGTCAGCTCTGGTCTTGGGCTCTGGTTCTGACAGTAAAACATCCACTTCAGTCACTGTCAGTGAGACGTTTGTCCATGTCTCTCTCAGAACGTCCTGTAGTTTATCTCTGACTTCTAACACAGCTGCTGTCACATCCTCAAAGTAGCGCAGAGGACGGATGTTGATGCTGGATGAGTCTGTAGATTCACTGAGTGCTGACAGTGAGGGGTAGTTGTGTAGAAACTGGTTGTGATCCTCTGTGAGTGAGAGCTGCTTCAGCTCAGCGTCTTTCCTCTTCAGCTCAGTGATCTCCTGCTCCAGCTTCTCCTGAAGCTCTTTGACTCGACTCACTTCAGTGTCCTGCTGGGATCTGAGCTGCCACTTCACATCGGACCTTCTTTTCTCCATCAGACGGATCAGCTCGGTGAAGATCTTCTCACTGTCCTCCACTGCTTTATTAGCAGAGCCATTGATAGCCTCCACCTCCTGCTGAAGCACCTTCACATCTTTCTCTCTGTCCTGGATTCTCTGCTGGATGTTTTGTCGACTCACCTCGAGCTCTCTCTGCCTCTCGGTCCTTTCTGCTGCAGCTGAGACTGTGTCGTGGCCTTTATGTTCATCCACAGTGCAGAGATAACAGATACGCTGCTGATCAGTACGGCAGAACATCTTCATCACCTCATCATGACGAGAGCAGATGTTCTCCCGGAGCTTCTTGGAGGGCTCCACCAGCTTGTGTTTCTTGAACGGAGCAGCGTCATAATGACGCTGGAGGTGTTTCTCACAGTAAGAGCCCAGACAGACCAGACAGGACTTGAGGCTTTCAGTTTTCTCCCAGTGCAGACATCACAGGCCACATCTTCAGGTCCAGCATAGCAGTGATCAGCAGGAGCAGCTTGGAGTCCAGTCTTCTTCAGTTCCTCCACTACAACTGCTAACATGGTGCTTTTCAGCAGGACAGGCCTCGGTGTGAAGGTCTGCCCACACTGAGGGCAGCTGTGGATTTTCTTCTCATCTCTTCATCCCAGTTTTAATACAGTTCATGCAGTAGCTGTGTCCACAGGAAGTAGTCACCGGATCCTTCAGTAGATCCAGACAGATGGAACAAGAGAAGGTTTCTCGGTCCAGCTGAACTCCTTTCTGCGCCATTTCACCTCTCAGTTGCAACGACTGTCTGAGTTTCACTTTCTCAGAAGTGAAAGTAGTTCGAGCTCTGATCTGAACAGCATGTGTTTCTGCAGTGAATGGGGTCTGTCAGCACAGGCACTTCATCACATGTTGGTCACACCCATCTTCAAACTGTAGATCTGAAGGGGAGGGAACAAGGGAACAAGGAAATATATGGACAGAGTTGAGCTCGCTGTGATTGGAGATATGGAAGAAGAGGGAGGGACTATCAAACTGTGACTCGTTCCAGGAAAAGGAGTAACTCTGGAAGTGAATCTTGTTTCTTATTTACAGTGAAATGGTTAAGACTTGCTCCCCATTTGAAAACAACAAGTTTTAATTTGTAAAATCCTTCTTGGCTCCTCTGGCTTTGCTGATTGCTCCATAATTCTCCAACTCTTCCTCAAATTTGGTTCAGGTTTCTTGTACTGGTTAAACCAATTGGCTGACAATAATCAAACCAAACTGCTGTATAATCATGTTCTTTGAAGTGAAAACAAAGGAGGGCAAACTAAAGTCAAAGCTGCAGTCAGTGAGAATCAGAAGCCAAACGACCACTAATAAAGGCAATAATTTCAGCTTTTTGATTTGAAACCATGCAATCCTAGAATGTGTGTAAAAGGTGTCAGAGATGAGGACTCTAAACACAGGTGCATCACAAGCTGCCATTTTATCCCCTTTGTTATTTTCTTTGTAAAGCAATGAGATTAAAATCCCACATTAAGTTCCTACAGTGTGCTGACGATATGGCCCTTGTTGGCCCTCTGTGTGAGGGGGACTTTATGGGGTGCCAAATGTTAAAATTCAGATACAATTTTAAAGCTGATTATTTTGCTCACTTCCATCAAATTTAGCTAATTTCTATTACATTAAAGATACAAGTAAAATAATATGTTATATGCAATCGTCAACAATTTGTTTATAAAAGTTAAATAAAAGGTAAATGTTAAATCTAAATGTTAAACCTGAACGTTAAATCTAAAACTAAACGTTAAAAGTTAAAGAAAGAAAAGAAATAGAGAAATGAATGAATGAATATGTGAGACTTCATGAACAGGCGGTGACAGAACGTATTCCTTATACATAAGTAGTTCTGAGTTGGTCTGGGTTATTGAAATACTTTTCCTATTGGTTACAAGTTGACGAGACTCAAAGTACATATCACTTTTAACTGAAAATAACATGGGTCTGACTTAGAGCATTTAGCTTTGTGAATATGAAACTTCCCTAATGTAAAGAGATTTACAATAGTACATAAGTTCTTTATTTTTATAGGTAATGACATTTTTTCCCTTTAACGGTGATTGCATGTGTTGTTTTAGATATGTAATTTAGATAGTATGTAATTTTCAAAGTTCCTTCCAGAATGTGTTACAGAATGAAAAATCATAGAAAGGTGCAATTGTTATCAACAAGTAAGAATTTCAAGGTAAACATGTTTGTTGTATATATTGAATGCAATATGTTCTATTTAAATTCTCTAACTTTGATTGTAATATAAAATCTAAAAGGAACAAGCCACACCCTGTGCCAATCACTATCAGTTTAATAACAAACACAGAAGAAGTTGCCACGGGATGTTATTTTCTTTAAATTTAAAAAATCATTTATATAAAGAGTAGATGTGAAACAAAGAACCTCATGTTGCTTTTCATTAAGTCCAACGAAACATTAGGTATAGATTTAAAAACTGAGCTGTATTCTTTGAATGATGATAAAGAAAGGATTCATAGTTAAGTAATTGACCGTTACAATCAAATAAGACGATAATATTTCAATCAATCCAGTTGTGTAAATAAAATGACTTGTTCTT
Organism: Micropterus salmoides; assembly: GCF_014851395.1. NCBI lineage: Eukaryota > Metazoa > Chordata > Actinopteri > Centrarchiformes > Centrarchidae > Micropterus > Micropterus salmoides. The sequence goes on along the minus strand of NW_024040485.1, from coordinate 30,881,332 downwards.
CGATTAGTGATTCATTCATTATTCCATATAATAGACCTGTGGTGAGAAGTTCTGAGAACAACACAGCTTCCAGGCCAAACAAGCTTGTTGATAAAATTGGGACAGTTTTAACAGCAAAACAGTAGAAGGCATCCTACTTCTTTGAAAATTTCATGTGGGATAAAGTACTATAGTGAGTCTGGTGGTCTTAAAGATTATTTTAACCATTTCAACTTGAAGGTGTAATTCCAGTCCCAGAAGTCCAGAAGTTCAAGAGCACCGCTTTTTTTTTAGATGATGGTGCTTATTCTTCCATACAAAGTTCGTGATATGTTATTTATGTCTTTACGTGTTGAATCATGGGCATTGAGGGAGAGGGCAAGGTTGACAAATCTTGAAATCCCTTCTGCTTTTGTCAAGAGAATACTACCCAAGATTAAAATGTCTCTTTGAAGCCATAAATTCAGTTTTGTTTCAGTTCTTCTTTAATTTAGGAGAGAAGATAAGCTGTTGATGTCCTATGTAGTCTTTGCAGACAAAAAGTATTTCACACATTTCTTAACAGATATATTAAACGTTATTCCCCTCAGTCTGATACAAACAAAAAAATCACATTTACATTTGTTAATTGTTTAACTGGAAGCAGCAACAAATTGGTCAATTAGGGATCCAGAATAATCAACCTGATGCTTGTCCCTAAGATAAAGAGCTGTATCATCAGCAAACTGAGTCATTCTAATGTCCTTACCAAAAATAGACAAACCTTAAATAATAGGATTTCAAATATGTAATTAAAGTAAATCAACCTATTACCTGGAGATTTCCCCTTTTCATTGAGCAAACAGCCTCTAAGAGTTTGACTTTTGTAACAGGTCTTTCACATTCAAGTTTAAAGTGTTCAGATTATCGTCTGTGTGAATTCTTTAACTGACTCAATAAATCTATTGTAACACCCCTCTTTGGTTCTGAATTGACCAACCAGTGGTGAAAATAAGTGGCAACAACAAGCCGTGCAAAATACAACCTCCATTTTTATTCATACATTAAATAAATGGACAATAAAGGTTAAAACCAAGGCCTGCTGCTGTTGGTCACAGGCTGGTCGGTTGTGGCCTCCTCACTGCCTGGGGCCTATGGTAACTCCACTAAGTGGCTGTTGCTCTGCACCATGCAACTCTCCGGACTGCGACCCAGCCGTGTGCCACACTATCTTGGATACCAGCAGCATCCTCAGCCTACCCGCACACTACAGACAAGCAGAAACTCCTGAACAGCAATTTACAAACATATCCACCTCACATTCCACATGACAGACACCACGACATCCAAGCTTGTTCTTCAGAAGATGGTGATTCCATCTCCGGCTGTATCACTCTAACTCCTCTTTTTTTCTCCCACAGGGCTGTCATCTGGTCATTCATCTTCTTCACTCTGTCATCTCTTCCCTTCCGCTGGATTTCCACCACTTTCACATTTGATGTATTTGTACTTACTATTTCTTCAAATTTTGATGAACCATCATTGAGGCTGTTATTGGCTTTTACGATGTCAGCATTGAAGACCATCTTCTTTTATGCAGAACTTTTTGGGATTTGGATTTTTAACCAGAATTTCTTATGGTGTTTTATATGTAAGTATGTACGAATGTGTGTATGCATGTGTGGGCATGTATTTTTGTGGGTAATATTCGGACCCTGAGTCTGTAATGAAGTTTTGATTGATTTTTGTGGGAGTGTCGAGTAGAGGTTCAAATACCAGAGAATGAGTTTCAACATCTATCTCCATTATCAGGCCTCCTTGTTTCATTTTCCTGGCATCTCTCTTGGACATCTTAGCGCACATGTCCCGGTTGTTAACAAAACTTTGGTTAACAGCAAACAGTTCGTAGGCCAGTCGGCTGACCGAAGTCCATGTTGTGACATTTGTTCAGATGTATAAACTTACTTGATGCAATTTTCAACTCCTTCATTTATCATTAAAATAGTCTCAATAAGTCATTTTAAACCACTGGTAATCAGAATCTAAGAGCTCAGATTAAAGAACTGTAAGAGTCTCCATCTTGTCTCCATTCCCTGTGAATCCATTTTCGCATTTCAGTTGTTAACCTGCTGTGATTTTCACTGCAGGAAGATAAAGAGACACCTCACTGAGCCTTTGGCAGCTTCAAACTGCATCAGTACAGAGAGATTTAAATATATGTAATATCACACAGACAGTTTGTTCTCAGGAGTCACACCCTGTAACACTGATGCTGCATTCAGTTCACATGGGAAAGAAGAGTTTCCAGATCTCAAATTCTTCAAGTATTCATATCAGCTCTCAGGTTGTAAATTAAGGAGGTGGGCAAAACAAAAGGGGAATGGACCCAGAATGCAGACACTAAGGCTGAGCAGGTACAGTTTACAGTGTTATTTAGGCAATGGTGAAAAAACCTAAACAAAAAAACAAATTTGGTCTGCCAAACGAATAACAAACAACTAAATGTAGTTATAGATTTCTTTACAAAGTCAGAACAAAATATCTCTGATGACGGAAAGTCTGCTGCTTTTTAGACCCATGCAGTGGAAGAAAAACATACAAATACATCAAGATAAATAAATCAAGAAATTCCCCGTGCAGAGTAACAGTCAGCTGTTGATAGGTCGCAGAATTTAGCAATGTAAAATCAAAAACAAGTTGCCACACACTGAAATGACTTTATTATTTGATTGACTTTACTACTTCAGCTTCACATTGTGTGAACTTGAAGAAGTGTAACTCAACTTGGCATCAGCACCTGACTGTTGTTGCTGTGCAACAACTTGTTTTCTATTAATGGAAACACTGCTGGGGGTTTTCTTGCCCCGGGTTACACGGCACTTTACGGACCATTATATGTATATATATTATTATAATGAGCACCTAAACCAAGTATTTTGCCCGTCTTTCCATTTTCATGCAGAGAAATGTCATCATGACCAGTGATGGTCTCCACGGCTAAACAGACACAGGAACGAGCGCCACCTAAAGAAACTCAAACATTTACACACTGACACAGTTTAAAACTGCTAACATGGTGTTTTTCAGCAGCACAGGCTTCGGTCTGAAGATCTGCCTACACTGAGGGCAGCTGTGGATTTTCATCCCAGTGGGTTTTAATACAGTTCATGCAGTAGCTGTGTCCACAGGGAATAGTCACCGGATCCTTCAGTAGATCCAGACAGATGGAACAAAAGATTGCTTCTCTGTCCAGCTTAACTCTTTTATGCGTTATTCCTCTTCTCAGTGAGAGTGCAGATCAGGTGGAACTTAATGTGTTTGAGAAAGAGGGAAGGGTTTTTGGACTTTACCGCATTCCACAAAGAGTTGCTTTTTGGGAGAGACAGGGTGTTTTATCTGTCATTTTACAACATTACGTACAACGTTAAAATCTTCCTATTGAGCTATGGTTAGCAGCACTACCATGTTATTAATATTTGTGTACATCGGATCATTATATTTTCTGATTTGTAACAGAGTGCGCAAAGTGTTAGTGTTCAGTTCTCATCTCATTAAAGGATTCAAGTTTTATTGTTCAGTGTCAACAATTATTCACACAAAAGCATCGATGTGAGAATAACCTTCTGCCTCACAACCAAAACACACTGCGGTCAACCTCAGCTTTACCTAATATTTAAATACAGATGATATTAGTTATAAACTACAAGGAAAACCAATCATTTCTTTTACTTTAACATTTTTCTACTTACAGAAGTTTTGACCAGCCCATCCTCCCCAGAAAAATAAACATATGTCGATTATGCAGCAGCTTATTACGACCTATATTTACGTTTTTGTTAGGCTGTGACCTCTAGGAGCAGAATAAGTCAGGCGATGTAGCATAAAGAGCTACAATGTTCATGTAAGAAGGGCAATGGATGAGTTATGTAAGATAAGAGCTTTAACTTAAGAGCCCGAGGGTTGAGTCTTGTTTGAATCGAATGTCAGAATTTACATGTTTAGAACGTTTTGTAGATTACTGACAGAATAAAAAGATCATCATCAACAAAAGACAGAAGCTTTGTGAAGTTTACCTGTCAACCAAGAACATGTGAGAAGCTGGAAAATACCAGAAACCACAAGACTCTGGTACAGAGAGTCAAACTTTAAAGATGTTTCTTCCTTAAACTCTTGGAGGTATTTCTCAGTGAACTCTTTGGAATTACCTGTATTTCTGAATAAATTGGTCATAAAATGTGATCTGATCCTCACCATCGAGTCACCACAATAGACAAACACAGTCTGCTTAAAATAATACCACATAAATGGAATGGTTTATGGAAAGGGTTACAGAAGTATCTCTAAAAGCCTTGATCTTTATCAGTCCACAGTAAGAAAGACAAATCATTCTATGAAGAGAGAAAGTTCTGCACTGTTGCTACTCTCTCTAGGAGTGGCTGTACTGCAAAGATGACTGCACGAGTACAGTGCAGAATGCTCAGTGAGGTAAAGAAGAATTCTTGAGTGTCAGCTGAAGACTCATAGAAATCTGTGGAACAAACTAACATCCCTCTTGCAAATCTACGATACGTAAAACACTGCACAAGAATGGAGTTCATGGGAGGACAGCACGGAGGAAGGCACTTCTGTCCAAAAAAACATTGCTGCACGTCTGATGTTTGCAAAAGAGCACCTGGATGCACTACTGGCAAAATATTCTATTGACAGATGAAACCAAAGTTTGGAAAGAACACACAACCATATGTGTTGAGGAAAAAAGACACAGCAACATCAAAAGCTCATCCCAACTGTGAAGTATGGTGGAGGGGACATCATGGTTTGAGGCTGCTTTGCAGCCTCAGGGCCTGGAAGAGTTGCCATCAGACAGCAAAATGAATTCCAAAGTTGATCAAGAAATTTGGCATGGGAAGGTAAGGCCATCTGTCTGCTAATTGAAGATAAACAGAAGATGGATGATGCAACAGGACAATGACCCAAAGCACAGAAGTAAAACAACAACAGAACAGCTTCAGCAAAAGAAAACATGCCAATTTAATACAAATCCAATTTATGCAGAAATCCAGGTTCATCCAAAGGGTTCACAACCTTTTCCTGTGACTATATTTACAACCTTTAGTTTAAAGGCGTCAAAGAGGTGACAGCTACAGAGCTACAGTTTGAACCCTATACATATCTCAGGACAGAACATCTGTTCTTTCCTGTGTTTTGGCCCAGAAATAGGCCTTTTGTGTACATTAGATTAGATATCTTAGATCTTTGAGTTCAGCTCATGATGAATGGGGGCAAAAACAAAAGTGTTGCGTTTATAATTTTGTTCATTGTATTAATACTTGGTGCAATGTGCTGATAGTGTTTCACAAAAAGTAGTGCTACACTATCTTGGCACATTACTTCTGTATGTTATGAAGAAGGTTTCACACAGCAGAGGCTCATTGTAGTGAAGGTACATAATTAAAGTGTCTAGAAGTTCTTCAATGTAGATTTTCCTCTGTACTGAAAATAAGAAACAGCAGGTGGAGCCATACACACATATAGACATCAGTTAAACGGCCATCACTGCTGTTATTATTGAACCAGGTCAGTGAACGCACCTTGGCCTCCGAGCGAGTGCTGGTTGTTAAAAAGCAACAAGTGACAGAAAACTCTGCTCATTTCTCTGTGACAATGCTATTTTAGTGAGGAAAGCTGAAAGGACAGAGACTGACTGACAAATGCTCTTCTGCTCTAAACATGAACTCTGTACTTTGTGGTGTTTCAGGAGGAAAACTGCCTCAGTTATACTCTCATATTAGTTTCACATTTTCTCCATCAGCTTTGTATGATACCCTGGACTGAAGAGGAGAAGAAAATACTTTGTTCATGTTTGTTTATTCATCATGTAAACCTTCAGTTTGTTCACACATCCCATCAATAACGTCTGTTAAATGACTCTTGTTCAATGAGCATTTAGAGCTCAGAGAAGTTTCCATTTTCATGCAGAGAAATGTCAGTTCAGGTAAACAAAAGTCATCCTGAGCAGTGATAGCCTCCATGGCTAAACAGACACAGGAAGGAGCGCCACCTAAAGAAACTCAAACATTTACACAGCAACTAATGAGAAGACGTCAAAGTACCGCCCACAATATTTGATTGACAGCTGATCTCTGTGCAGTGAAGAAATGCCACAACAATCAGCTCTCAGCAACAAACTTAAGGATTAAAACACAGAATTTAACCAACTGACCCTGAAATGACTTCTGACTATTTGACTTTACAGAACTCAGCAGTGGTTTCAATATAAAACCAAAGTCCAGCATAGAGAGGCTGAGTGAATGTGGCCTGGACTCTGTGGAGGAGAGTCATGGTTTCAGAGATGCTGTAGAAGGACAGAATACCTGCACTGTGATCCAGGTACACTCCTATTCTGGAGGACTGAGGACCTGAGACGGGAGTTTGGACATTGTTGTACCAAAAGTTATAAAGCCCAAGATTTTTCATTTAGTCCAAATCCACATTCATCTGAGCTCCCTGCTCTGCTGATATTCTTGTATGCAACTGCCACATAAACTCCTCCCCTCTCCACTCCACCTCCCAGTAACAACGTCCAGTCAGACTCTCTCTACTCAGGACCTGACAACATCTAGTGAATCTGTCTGGGTGACTACAATAAGACTGTTTTTGACACATTGCTTTTCTGTTCCCCTCAGATAAAAACAGCCATTTGTTTGCTGTGTTTGGATCCAGAGTGATGTCACATGAATATTTTAAGAAGTCAGCTCTGGTCTTGGGCTCTGGTTCTGACAATAAAACATCCACTTCAGTCACTGTCTTTAAGATGTTTGTCCATGTCTCTCTCAGAACGTCCTGTAGTTTATCTCTGACTTCTAACACAGCTGCTGTCACATCCTCAAAGTAGCGCAGAGGACGGATCTTGATGCTGGATGAGTCTGTAGATTCACTGAGTGCTGACAGTGAGGGGTAGTTGTGTAGAAACTGGGTGTGATCCTCTGTGTGTGAGAGCTGCTTCAGCTCAGCGTCTTTCCTCTTCAGCTCAGTGATCTCCTGCTCCAGCTTCTCCTGAAGCTCTTTGACTCGACTCACTTCAGTGTCCTGCTGGGATCTGAGCTGCCGCTTCACATCGGACCTTCTTTTCTCCATCAGACGGATCAGCTCGGTGAAGATCTTCTCACTTTCCTCCACTGCTTTATCAGCAGAGCCATTGATAGCCTCCACCTCCTGCTGAAGCACCTTCACATCTTTCTCTCTGTCCTGGATTCTCTGCTGGATGTTTTGTCGACTCACCTCGAGCTCTCTCTGCCTCTCGGTCCTTTCTGCTGCAGCTGAGACTGTGTCGTGGCCTTTGTGTTCATCCACAGAGCAGAGATAACAGATACTCTGCTGATCAGTACGGCAGAACATCTTCATCACCTCATCATGACGAGAGCAGATGTTCTCCTGGAGCTTCTTGGAGGGCTCCACCAGCTTGTGTTTCTTTAACGGAGCAGCATCATAATGAGGCTGGAGGTGTTTCTCACAGTATCCAACGAAGGTTAAAATGAAGGGCAACTGGACTTGGTTGAAGCTACAAGCTCACAGTAAGAGGCCAGACAGACCAGACAGGACTTGAGGGCTTTCAGTTTTCTCCCAGTGCAGACATCACAGGCCACATCTTCAGGTCCAGCATAGCAGTGATCAGCAGGACCAGCTTGGAGTCCAGTCTTCTTCAGTTCCTCCACTACAACTGCTAACATGGTGTTTTTCAGCAGGACAGGCCTCGGTCTGAAGGTCTGCCTACACTGAGGGCAGCTGTGGATTTCCCTTTCATCCTCTGCATCCCAGTGGGTTTTAATACAGTTCATGCAGTAGCTGTGTCCACAGGGAATAGTCACCGGATCCTTCAGTAGATCCAGACAGATGGAACAAGAGAAGGTTTCTTGTTCCAGCTGAACTTCTTTCTGCGCCATTTCACCTCTCAGTGGTAGTGACTGTTAAATAGTTTCAGTTTCGCTGAACAGAAACAATCTCTCTGCTCTTGTACACTCGCTGGAGTAAATGAGATTCATCAGCAGCTTCATTTCACACTATCCTTATACCTGCAGATGTGCGAGGGGGAGGGAACAGAGCAGCACTAGGCAAGGAAAAACTTCCCTTTAAGAGGCAGAAACCTCGAGCAGAACCATGGCTCAGGGTGGGCGGCCATCTGACTCAACGGGTTGGGGGTGAGAGAGAGAAAGATAGCTATAAAGTGGGAGGGGGGGCGGGGTGTAGGCGGAATCAGTCTTCACAATATTCACACAGAGGTACAGACAGTAAAGGTACAGACTGAATGAATAATGGGGCAGATATTTATGATAATGATACGATAATATAATAATAACAATAATAACAATAGGACTAGTAACAATAGTCGTTGCAGCAGAGGGTGTCGAGCAGGAACACGGGGGCAGCAGGTGACCCGCAACCACAGATCCAGACTCCACAGCTCCAGAGCCAGAAACACCTGCAGGAAGTGATAGGAGAGAGGAGAGGGACGAGAAAGCACAAGACTACCGGAAAGGGGAGAAGTTGTGTTAGTAACATGCAATAATGGGATGAGGTTGCATACAGAGGGAGAGAAAGTAGAGGAGAGAGGAGCTCAGTGCATCATGGGAAATCCCCCGGCAGTCTAGGCCTATAGCAGCATAACTAAGGGATGGTTCAGGACTCACCTGAGCCAGCCCTAACTATAAGCTTTATCAAAGAGGAAAGTCTGAAACCTACTCTTAAATGTGGAGATGGTGTCTGCCTCCTGAACCCAAACTGGAACCTGGTTCCACAGGAGAGGAGCTCCGTGACATGAACATTCACTTAGACAAATCAAACTCAGCAGACTTCTTGTCTCTGATTCAGTCCTTTGATCTAACACGGGTTAGATCAAAGCCCCCCGAACCACAAAGCTGGCAAGGTGCTTGACCTCGTTCTTGTCTGAAACTGTGCCACCGAATGCCTTACAGTCACACCTCTACACAGTGACCTCCACTGGCTCCCTGTGGCCTCCAGAATCAAATTCAAGTCACTAATGCTTGCATACAGAGTGGAGTTAGAGGTGTTATAAGAGGAAGTGTTCTCGGAAGAGATGAGTTTTCAAGAACTTCTTGAAGCTGATGGCATGTGGTAGCTCGTTCCACCATCGTGGTGTCACATATGCGAACAGCTGGGACTGGGATTGCTTTGTGTGAAGGGATGGCAGAGCCAGGCCGTGTTTGTTGGAAGAGCGTAGTGGCCGAGAAGGAACATAGACTTGTATTATGGAGTTTAGGTAAATGGTGCAGACCCAGTAGTAGCTCTGTACGCAAGCTTTACTGACTTGAATTTGATTCTGGAGGCCACGGGGAGCCAGTGGAGGTCACACAGTAATGGAGTGACATGCATCCTTTTGGGTTGATCAAAAACCAGACACGCTGCTGCGTTCTGAACCATTTGTCAGGGTTTCACCGCACAAGCTGGAAGACCCGCTAGGAGGGCATTGCAATAGTCGAGGTGAGAGGTAACCATGGCCTGTACCAAAGGCTGGGTTGCATATTGAGTGAGGTAGGGCCTGATTTTTCTGATGTTGTATAGAGCAAAGCGGCACGACCGAGAGACAGCAGCAACATGGTCTGAAAAGGACAGCTGGTCATCAATCAAGTTTCTCACCACCCTTGTTGGAGTGATGGTTGAGGAGCCAATTTGTAGTTTGATGTTATGGTGGCTAGATTGCTTGGCTGGAATGACCAAGAGTTCAGTCTTAGAGAGGTTTAGTTGAAGGTGTCAAGCCTTCATCCATGCAGATATGTCCGAGAGACAGTCTGTAATCTGCGGCGAGACGTTGGGGTCGTCTGGCAGGAAAGATAGGTAGAGTTGCGTATCGTCTGCGTAGCAGTGGTAAGAGAAGCCGTGCGAGCGAATCTGGAGCCCTAGCACTGAGCCTTGGGGTACCACTGTGGAGAGGCAGTAGGAGGATAATTGTCCTTGCCACAAAACATTTTAGGAACGCCCCGAGAGATAGGATTCGAACCACAGGAGTGCTTTAACCGAGATGCCCATTGCTGAGAGTGCGGATAGGAGGATCATGTGACTGACTGTGTCAAAGGCAGCTGATAGGTCAAGCAGGATAAGAACCAAGGATCGGGCTGCAGCTTTAGCTGACCTTAGGGCTTCTGTTACAGACAAAAGAGCCGTTTCAGTAGACTGGAGTGACAGTTAGGCACTCAGTGGCACAGTTTCGGACAAGAACAAGGTCAAGCACCTTGCCAGCTTTGTGGGTTGGGGGGCTGAGAACCTGTGTTAGATCAAAGGACTGAATCAGAGACAGGAAGTCTGTTGAGTTTGATTTGTCCAAGATAATGTTCATGTCACCGAGGACAAGTGATGGACAGTCATGATCTTGGATTGAAGACAGCAGTGTGTCTAGCTCGTTCACAAAGTTACCAACTTTTCCCGTTGGATGGTAGATCATAAGAGATCACAGAGACCTTTGACTACTACTGTATTGAATGCAGATTACATTTTATTCACAGTCAACATTAGCAAGAGGAAAGGAGATATTTGCTAAAAAGAGAATGTTGAAACTTAAAACTTGAAATAATAAGAATTAGGAATTAGAGATGATAATGCAGACTATTTTATGATAGTGTCTTTGGTTCTGATTCAGCACTGTGTGGGTCTGTGTTTGAGAGGTCATGATAGTCTGCTATTGTGTGTCTGACTCAGTTTTGCTGCCACCTCCAGGGACAAAGGCAGGCTGCAGTGTATAATTCGCAATGCAGATTGGCTGCAATCTTCCATCACTTCAGGACCTGCATGCCTCCAGGACTTTGAGGCGAGCAGGAAAGATTGTGGCCGACTCCTTCCATCCCAGTCACAACTGTTTCAGACTCTCCCCTCTGGCAGGAGGCTGCGGTTCCATCAGGACAAAACAAATTCCTCGTACGTGTAAAAACTACTTGGCAATAAAAGCTTTTCTGATTCTAGTGGACTTTTTCGAGCAGCCTGATAATAAGGAATTGCAGTAATCCAGCCTAGAAGTAACAAATGCATGGACTAGTTTTTCTGCATCATTTTTAGACAGGATGTTCCTGATTTTCGCAATATTACGTAGGTGAAAAAAGGCGGTCCTTGAAATTTGCTGAATGTGAGACTTAAATGACATGTCCTGATCAAAGATAACTCCAAGATTCCTCACAGTGGTGCTGGAGGCCAGGGCGATGCCATCAAGGGAAACTATATCTTTAGATAATGCGAGAGAAATGGAAGGTTAGGTCTATAGGTCTATAGTTTGCTGAAACTTTAAAGTACTGTGGTACATAGCCTGTTAATAAAGAAGTGCTGACTAGGGGTAAAACTTCTTTAAGCAGCCTAGTCGGGATGGGGTCTAAGAGGCAGGTTGATGGTTTAGATGAAGAAATTATCGAAGTTAGCTGGTAAAGATTGAGGGAAGCAAAGCAGTCTAAACATATCAGATTTTACAGCCATTTCTATGGTTCCTGAGTTTACAGATAAGCCAGTGCCAGTTGAGGGCAGGTCTTGTAGTCAAGCAGAACTTGAGGTCCTTGAAATTTGCTTTGACCATTCTCTTGATGCTATCTGGGACCTGGAAGAAATTGAACGCTGCCCACAGGGTCTGTTGTGGCACCAATCCAAAGGTGTTAGCGAGATCCAGAAATACCACATGGAGGTTTTTCTTCTCCTACTTAGCAGTCTGAATCTGTATCAAAGAGGCCGCGTGCAGTGGCAGAGGAACAGAGGTGTGGACCCAAGTTGCAGACACTGATGAGGAGGTTGCAGTTGAAATAAAGATTTATTTAGTCCAACAAAACAGAAATACTAACAAGACAGGCTTACTTCTAAATATACTGCGAGAGTCTGAAAAAATGGGAAAGTCCAACAAAGGCAGTCCAACTCAGGTAAAATTTAACGACAGGTGACAGTAATCCAAACACAAGGAACATCCAAAAAATCCAAAGAAACAGAATACAAGGCAGAAACACTCAGCATAAGACAATGACACCACGAAGACTAAACAGAACTGAGGGCAATATATACACACCCAAGCAGGCAGGTGAGACACATAAGCAATCAGCAGACAGGAAGCAAAGCTAGACAAAAACACATGAAACTGATCACTAAAAAATAAAACAGGAAGTAAAGCTAGCGACAATACACAAGGACATGTGAAACCAAAGACAACAGAGAACAAGAAGGCAATGATCAACTAACCAAACCTAAACAAAAACACAGAGGCAAAGAGTAAAACAGGAATGGAAATAATCAAAATAATAGAAAAATGCCACAAAAAAACCCAAGAGCATGATAATCTGAGGCCAGACAATGCTGGCATGTTCCAGACATCCTGAGAAGCCACGTATTCCTGCTTTCTGCACGGTTGAGTTGGTGACTTCATTGCTCAGTAGAAATGTTAAGAGTCTTTGGGCCATGATGCCGAAAAAGTGTTAACACCTCATTCCAGGTAGGGGTCTTCTGGACTTGGGCTTGGTTGATGGTTCTTTCTGTGTCCTCTGCTGCTTGATCTTCATACCAAATCTCTCTGCTCCATCGCTGAAAATGTTATCTCCCAATTCATCCAATTTCAGTTCAACCCCTCCTGTGTGTGCTCTTAACAAATGGACATTCGATGTCCTGTCACTCCTTCTTATGCCAAGACTTTGGCCACATGATTTGAGGCTATCTCCCTTCCTGCTCTCTGCTGCTGACCGTGGCTGGCTGGGCTCAGGACTCAGATATAAAGGCTCATCTGTGCATGGTTGTGCTTTGTCCCTGTGGACTGTGGTGGTTATCCTGCCACTGGGTTTCATTGGGCTGACTTGACCGACCTTTTAGGATGTAATGGTCAATTTGAGGGCTGCTGCCTTGGCCTACCATGCACTTCTTTTTGCCATGATAAATCTTCAGGCCCTTCCCAGCCACAGATGCAGATTTTTAGCTTATGTCCTGCCGGTGCTGTTGCGGTGTTATGTTCTCAAAATGTACTTCAAATCAGTAAACACTTGAGCTGCAGAGAAACTCAAATCTTCTCAAACTTGCCACATCAGTTCTGTATGTTATGAAGAAGGTTTCACACAGCAGAGATTCATTGTAGTGAAGGTAAAAATTAAAAAGCTTGTAGAAGTTCTTCAGTGTAGATTTTCCTCTGTACTGAAAATAAGAGACACCAGGTGGAGCCAGACACACACACAGACATCAGTTCAACAGCCATCACTACTGTTATTATTGAACCAGGTCAGTGAATGCACCTTGACCTCCGAGCGAGTGTCGGTTGTTAAAAAGCAACAAGTGACAGAAAACTCTGCTCATTTCTCTGTGACAAAGCTGTTTTAGTGAGGAAAGCTGAAAACAGAGACTGACTGACAAATGCTCTCCTGCTCTAAATATGAATTCTGTACTTTGTGGTGTTTCAGGACGAAAACTGCCTCAATTATACTCTCATATTAGTTTCACATTTTGTCCATCAGCTCTGTATGATACCCTGGACTGAAGAGGAGAAGAAAATACTTTGTTCATGTTTGTTTATTCATCATGTAAACCTTCAGTTTGTTCACACATCCCATCAGTAACGTCTGTTAAATGATTCTCGTTCAATGATTTCAGGTACAGATTCACTTCATCCACACAATCAGTGGGTTTAATCAGAATCTCTAATACATCAATTCAAATATTGAACAAGCATTTAGAGCTCAGAGAAGTTTCCATTTTCATGCAGAGAAATGTCAGTTCAGGTGAACAAAAGTCATCCTGAGCAGTGATAGCCTCCATGGCTAAACAGACACAGGAAGGAGCGCCACCTAAAGAAACTCAAACATTTACACAGCAACTAATGAGAAGACGTCAAAGTACCGCCCACAATGTTTGATTGACAGCTGATCTCTGGGCAGTGAAGAAATGCCACAACAATCAGCTCTCAGCAACAAACATGAAGCCAAAAGACATTTAAGGATTAAAACACAGAATTTAACCAACTGTCCCTGAAATGACTTCTGACTATTTGACTTTACAGAACTCAGCAGTGGCTCCATAATCTAATAACAAAAGTCCAGCATAGAGAGGCTGAGTGAATGTGGTCTGGACTCTGTGGAGGAGAGTCATGGTTTCAGAGATGCTGTAGAAGGACAGAATACCTGCACTGTGATCCAGGTACACTCCTACTCTGGAGGACTGAGGACCTGAGACGTGAGTTTGGACATTGTTGTACCAAAAGTTATAACTGTTTTTGTTACAATCTAAAGCCCAAGATTTTTCATTTAGTCCAAATCCACATTCATCTGAGCTCCCTGCTCTGCTGATATTCTTGTATGCAACTGCCACATAAACTCCTCCCCATCTCCACTCCACCTCCCAGTAACAACGTCCAGTCAGACTCTCTCTACTCAGAACCTGACAACATCTAGTGAATCTGTCTGGATGACTAGAATAAGACTGTTTTTGACACATTGCTTTTCTGTTCCCCTCAGATAATAATACCTTTGTGTTTGCTGTGTTTGGATCCAGAGTGATGTCACATGAATATTTTAAGAAGTCAGCTCTGGTCTTGGGCTCTGGTTCTGACAGTAAAACATCCACTTCAGTCACTGTCAGTGAGATGTTTGTCCATGTCTCTCTCAGAACGTCCTGTAGTTTATCTCTGACTTCTGACACAGCTGCTGTCACATCCTCAAAGTAGCGCAGAGGACGGATGTTGATGCTGGATGAGTCTGTAGATTCACTGAGTGCTGACAGTGAGGGGTAGTTGTGTAGAAACTGGGTGTGATCCTCTGTGTGTGAGAGCTCAGCGTCTTTCCTCTTCAGCTCAGTGATCTCCTGCTCCAGCTTCTCCTGAAGCTCTTTGACTCGACTTACTTCAGTGTCCTGCTGGGATCTGAGCTGCCGCTTCACATCAGACCTTCTTTTCTCCATCAGACGGATCAGCTCGGTGAAGATCTTCTCACTGTCCTCCACTGCTTTATCAGCAGAGCCATTGATAGCCTCCACCTCCTGCTGAAGCACCTTCACATCTTTCTCTCTGTCCTGGATTCTCTGCTGGATGTTTTGTCGACTCACCTCAGCTTCTCTGCCTCTCGGTCCTTTCTGCTGCAACTGAGACTGTGTCGTGGCCTTTATGTTCATCCACAGAGCAGAGATAACAGATACTCTGCTGATCAGTACGGCAGAACATCTTCATCACCTCATCATGACGAGAGCAGATGTTCTCCTGGAGCTTCTTGGAGGGCTCCACCAGCTTGTGTTTCTTGAACGGAGCAGCATCATAATGAGGCTGAAGGTGTTTCTCACAGTAAGAGGCCAGACAGACCAGACAGGACTTGAGGGCTTTCAGTTTTCTCCCAGTGCAGACATCACAGGCCACATCTTCAGGTCCAGCATAGCAGTGATCAGCAGGAGCAGCTTGGAGTCCAGTCTTCTTCAGTTCCTCCACTACAACTGCTAACATGGTGCTTTTCAGCAGGACAGGCCTCGGTGTGAAGGTCTGCCCACACTGAGGGCAGCTGTGGATTTTCTTCTCATCTTCTTCATCCCAGAAGCTTTTAATACAGTTCATGCAGTAGCTGTGTCCACAGGGAATAGTCACCGGATCCTTCAGTAGATCCAGACAGATGGAACAAGAGAAGGTTTCCCGGTCCAGCTGAACTCCTTTCTGCGCCATTTCACCTCTCAGTGGCAACAACTGTCTGAGTTTCACTTTCTCAAAAAGTGAAAGTAGTTCGAGCTCTGATCTGAACAGCATGTGTTTCTGCAGTGAATGGGGTCTGTCAGCACAGGCACTTCACCACATGTTGGTCACACCCATCTTCAAACTGTAGATCTGAAGGGGAGGGAACAAGGGAACAAGGAAATATGGACAGAGTGGAGCTCGCTGTGATTGGAGATATGGAAGAAGAGGGAGGGACTATCAAACTGTGACTCGTTCCAGGAAAAGGAGTAACTCTGGAAGTGAATCTTGTTTCTTATTTACAGTGAAATGGTTAAGACTTGCTCCCCATTTGAAAACAACAAGTTTTTATTTGTAAAATCCTTCTTGGCTCCTCAGGCTTTGCTGATGGCTCCATAATTCTCCAACTCTTGTTTTCTATTAATGGAAACACTGCTGGGGGTTTCTTGCCCCGGGTTACACGGCACTTTGACGGACCATTATATGTATATATATTATTATAATGAGCACCTAAACCAAGTATTTTGCCCGTCTTTCCATTTTCATGCAGAGAAATGTCATCATGAAGTGATGGCTCCACGGCTAAACGACACAGGAACGAGCGCCACCTAAAGAAACTCAAACATTTACACACTGACACAGTTTAAAACTGCTAACATGGTGTTTTTCAGCAGCACAGGCTTCGGTCTGAAGATCTGCCTACACTGAGGGCAGCTGTGGATTTTCATCCCAGTGGGTTTTAATACAGTTCATGCAGTAGCTGTGTCCACAGGGAATAGTCACCGGATCCTTCAGTAGATCCAGACAGATGGAACAAAAGATTGCTTCTCTGTCCAGCTTAACTCTTTTATGCGTTATTCCTCTTCTCAGTGAGAGTGCAGATCAGGTGGAACTTAATGTGTTTGAGAAAGAGGGAAGGGTTTTTGGACTTTACCGCATTCCACAAAGAGTTGCTTTTTGGGAGAGACAGGGTGTTGTCATTTTACAACATTACGTACAACGTTAAAATCTTCCTATTGAGCTATGGTTAGCAGCACTACCATGTTATTAATATTTGTGTACATCAGATCATTATATTTTCTGATTTGTAACAGAGTGCGCAAAGTGTTAGTGTTCAGTTCTCATCTCATTAAAGGATTCAAGTTTTATTGTTCAGTGTCAACAATTATTCACACAAAAGCATCGATGTGAGAATAAACATCATAGATATTAATTATTAACTACAAGGAAAACCAATCATTTCTTTTACTTTAACATTTTTCTACTTACAGAAGTTTTGACCAGCCCATCCTCCCCAGAAAAATAAACATATGTCGATTATGCAGCAGCTTATTACGACCTATATTTACGTTTTTGTTAGGCTGTGACCTCTAGGAGCAGAATAAGTCAGGCGATGTAGCATAAAGAGCTACAATGTTCATGTAAGAAGGGCAATGGATGAGTTATGTAAGATAAGAGCTTTAACTTAAGAGCCCGAGGGTTGAGTCTTGTTTGAATCGAATGTCAGAATTTACATGTTTAGAACGTTTTGTAGATTACTGACAGAATAAAAAGATCATCATCAACAAAAGACAGAAGCTTTGTGAAGTTTACCTGTCAACCAAGAACATGTGAGAAGCTGGAAAATGCCAGAAACCACAAGACTCTGGTACAGAGAGTCAAACTTTAAAGATGTTTCTTCCTTAAACTCTTGGAGGTATTTTCAGTGAACTCTTTGGAATTACCTGTATTTCTGAATAAATTGGTCATAAAATGTGATCTGATCCTCACCATCGAGTCACCACAATAGACAAACACAGTCTGCTTAAAATAATACCACATAAATGGAATGGTTTATGGAAAGGGTTACAGAAGTATCTCTAAAAGCCTTGATCTTTATCAGTCCACAGTAAGAAAGACAAATCATTCTATGAAGAGAGAAAGTTCTGCACTGTTGCTACTCTCTCTAGGAGTGGCTGTACTGCAAAGATGACTGCACGAGTACAGTGCAGAATGCTCAGTGAGGTAAAGAAGAATTCTTGAGTGTCAGCTGAAGACTCATAGAAATCTGTGGAACAAACTAACATCCCTCTTGCAAATCTACGATACGTAAAACACTGCACAAGAATGGAGTTCATGGGAGGACAGCACGGAGGAAGGCACTTCTGTCCAAAAAAACATTGCTGCACGTCTGATGTTTGCAAAAGAGCACCTGGATGCACTACTGGCAAAATATTCTATTGACAGATGAAACCAAAGTTTGGAAAGAACACACAACCATATGTGTTGAGGAAAAAAGACACAGCAACATCAAAAGCTCATCCCAACTGTGAAGTATGGTGGAGGGGACATCATGGTTTGAGGCTGCTTTGCAGCCTCAGGGCCTGGAAGAGTTGCCATCAGACAGCAAAATGAATTCCAAAGTTGATCAAGAAATTTGGCATGGGAAGGTAAGGCCATCTGTCTGCTAATTGAAGATAAACAGAAGATGGATGATGCAACAGGACAATGACCCAAAGCACAGAAGTAAAACAACAACAGAACAGCTTCAGCAAAAGAAAACATGCCAATTTAATACAAATCCAATTTATGCAGAAATCCAGGTTCATCCAAAGGGTTCACAACCTTTTCCTGTGACTATATTTCCAACCTTTAGTTTAAAGGCGTCAAAGAGGTGACAGCTACAGAGCTACAGTTTGAACCCTATACATATCTCAGGACAGAACATCTGTTCTTTCCTGTGTTTTGGCCCAGAAATAGGCCTTTTGTGTACATAGAGAATCTTAGATCTTTGAGTTCAGCTCATGATGAATGGGGGCAAAAACAAAAGTGTTGCGTTTATAATTTTGTTCATTGTATTAATACTTGGTGCAATGTGCTGATAGTGTTTCACAAAAAGTAGTGCTACACTATCTTGGCACATTACTTCTGTATGTTATGAAGAAGGTTTCACACAGCAGAGGCTCATTGTAGTGAAGGTACATAATTAAAGTGTCTAGAAGTTCTTCAATGTAGATTTTCCTCTGTACTGAAAATAAGAAACAGCAGGTGGAGCCATACACACATATAGACATCAGTTAAACGGCCATCACTGCTGTTATTATTGAACCAGGTCAGTGAACGCACCTTGGCCTCCGAGCGAGTGCTGGTTGTTAAAAAGCAACAAGTGACAGAAAACTCTGCTCATTTCTCTGTGACAATGCTATTTTAGTGAGGAAAGCTGAAAGGACAGAGACTGACTGACAAATGCTCTTCTGCTCTAAACATGAACTCTGTACTTTGTGGTGTTTCAGGAGGAAAACTGCCTCAGTTATACTCTCATATTAGTTTCACATTTTCTCCATCAGCTTTGTATGATACCCTGGACTGAAGAGGAGAAGAAAATACTTTGTTCATGTTTGTTTATTCATCATGTAAACCTTCAGTTTGTTCACACATCCCATCAATAACGTCTGTTAAATGACTCTTGTTCAATGAGCATTTAGAGCTCAGAGAAGTTTCCATTTTCATGCAGAGAAATGTCAGTTCAGGTAAACAAAAGTCATCCTGAGCAGTGATAGCCTCCATGGCTAAACAGACACAGGAAGGAGCGCCACCTAAAGAAACTCAAACATTTACACAGCAACTAATGAGAAGACGTCAAAGTACCGCCCACAATATTTGATTGACAGCTGATCTCTGTGCAGTGAAGAAATGCCACAACAATCAGCTCTCAGCAACAAACTTAAGGATTAAAACACAGAATTTAACCAACTGACCCTGAAATGACTTCTGACTATTTGACTTTACAGAACTCAGCAGTGGTTTCAATATAAAACCAAAGTCCAGCATAGAGAGGCTGAGTGAATGTGGCCTGGACTCTGTGGAGGAGAGTCATGGTTTCAGAGATGCTGTAGAAGGACAGAATACCTGCACTGTGATCCAGGTACACTCCGATTCTGGAGGACTGAGGACCTGAGACGGGAGTTTGGACATTGTTGTACCAAAAGTTATAAAGCCCAAGATTTTTCATTTAGTCCAAATCCACATTCATCTGACCTCCCTGCTCTGCTGATATTCTTGTATGCAACTGCCACATAAACTCCTCTCCCTCTCCACTCCACCTCCCAGTAACAACGTCCAGTCAGACTCTCTCTACTCAGGACCTGACAACATCTAGTGAATCTGTCTGGGTGACTACAATAAGACTGTTTTTGACACATTGCTTTTCTGTTCCCCTCAGATAAAAACAGCCATTTGTTTGCTGTGTTTGGATCCAGAGTGATGTCACATGAATATTTTAAGAAGTCAGCTCTGGTCTTGGGCTCTGGTTCTGACAATAAAACATCCACTTCAGTCACTGTCTTTAAATGTTTGTCCATGTCTCTCTCAGAACGTCCTGTAGTTTATCTCTGACTTCTAACACAGCTGCTGTCACATCCTCAAAGTAGCGCAGAGGACGGATCTTGATGCTGGATGAGTCTGTAGATTCACTGAGTGCTGACAGTGAGGGGTAGTTGTGTAGAAACTGGGTGTGATCCTCTGTGTGTGAGAGCTGCTTCAGCTCAGCGTCTTTCCTCTTCAGCTCAGTGATCTCCTGCTCCAGCTTCTCCTGAAGCTCTTTGACTCGACTCACTTCAGTGTCCTGCTGGGATCTGAGCTGCCGCTTCACATCGGACCTTCTTTTCTCCATCAGACGGATCAGCTCGGTGAAGATCTTCTCACTTTCCTCCACTGCTTTATCAGCAGAGCCATTGATAGCCTCCACCTCCTGCTGAAGCACCTTCACATCTTTCTCTCTGTCCTGGATTCTCTGCTGGATGTTTTGTCGACTCACCTCGAGCTCTCTCTGCCTCTCGGTCCTTTCTGCTGCAGCTGAGACTGTGTCGTGGCCTTTGTGTTCATCCACAGAGCAGAGATAACAGATACTCTGCTGATCAGTACGGCAGAACATCTTCATCACCTCATCATGACGAGAGCAGATGTTCTCCTGGAGCTTCTTGGAGGGCTCCACCAGCTTGTGTTTCTTTAACGGAGCAGCATCATAATGAGGCTGGAGGTGTTTCTCACAGTAAGAGGCCAGACAGACCAGACAGGACTTGAGGGCTTTCAGTTTTCTCCCAGTGCAGACATCACAGGCCACATCTTCAGGTCCAGCATAGCAGTGATCAGCAGGAGCAGCTTGGAGTCCAGTCTTCTTCAGTTCCTCCACTACAACTGCTAACATGGTGTTTTTCAGCAGGACAGGCCTCGATGTGAAGGTCTGCCTGCACTGAGGGCAGCTGTGGATTTCCCTTTCATCCTCTGCATCCCAGTGGGTTCTAATACAGTTCATACAGTAGCTGTGTCCACAGGGAATAGTCACTGGATCCTTCAGTAGATCCAGACAGATGGAACAAGAGAAGGTTTCTTGTTCCAGCTGAACTTCTTTCTGCGCCATTTCACCTCTCAGTGGTAGTGACTGTTAAATAGTTTCAGTTTCGCTGAACAGAAACAATCTCTCTGCTCTTGTACACTCGCTGGAGTGAATGAGATTCATCAGCAGCTGCATTTCACACTATCCTTATACCTGCAGATGTGCGAGGGGGAGGGAACAAAGCCATATTTTGATCAGGTGGAGCTCGCTGTGTTTGAGAAAGAGGGAAGGGTTTTCATGCTTTACTACATTCCACAAAGAGCAGCTTCATGGGAGAAACAGGGTGTGGTATCTATTCAATTCAATTTTATTTGTATAGCGCATAATCACAACAACAGTTATCTCACAGAGCTTTTCATAAAGAGCAGGTCTAGACCGTACTGTATGATGCTATTTACAGAAACCCAACAGTTCCCACCAAGAGCAGCACTAGGCAAGGAAAAACTTCCCTTTAAGAGGCAGAAACCTCGAGCAGAACCATGGCTCAGGGTGGGCGGCCATCTGACTCAACGGGTTGGGGGTGAGAGAGAGAAAGATAGCAATAAAGTGGGAGGGGGGTAGGGTGTAGGCGGAATCAGTCTTCACAATATTCACACAGAGGTACAGACAGTAAAGGTACAGACTGAATGAATAATGGGGCAGATATTTATGATAATGATACGATAATATAATAATAACAATAATAACAATAGGACTAGTAACAATAGTCGTTGCAGCAGAGGGTGTTGAGCAGGAACACGGGGGCAGCAGGTGACCCGCAACCACAGATCCAGACTCCACAGCTCCAGAGCCAGAAACACCTGCAGGAAGTGATAGGAGGAGAGAGGAGAGGGACGAGAAAGCACAAGACTACCGTTAGTAACATGCAATAATGGGATGAGGTTGCATACAGAGGGAGAGAAAGTAGAGGAGAGAGGAGCTCAGTGCATCATGGGAAATCCCCCGGCAGTCTAGGCCTATAGCAGCATAACTAAGGGATGGTTCAGGACTCACCTGAGCCAGCCCTAACTATAAGCTTTATCAAAGAGGAAAGTCTTAAGCCTACTCTTAAATGTGGAGATGGTGTCTGCCTCCTGAACCCAAACTGGAACCTGGTTCCACAGGAGAGGAGCTCCGTGACATGAACATTCACTTAGACAAATCAAACTCAGCAGACTCTGATTCAGTCCTTTGATCTAACACGGGTTAGATCAAAGCCCCCCGAACCACAAAGCTGGCAAGGTGCTTGACCTCGTTCTTGTCTGAAACTGTGCCACCGAATGCCTTACAGTCACACCTCTACACAGTGACCTCCACTGGCTCCCTGTGGCCTCCAGAATCAAATTCAAGTCACTAATGCTTGCATACAGAGTGGAGTTAGAGGTGTTATAAGAGGAAGTGTTCTCGGAAGAGATGAGTTTTCAAGAACTTCTTGAAGTTAGAGAGGGACGCCCCTGCTCTGATGGCATGTGGTAGCTCGTTCCACCATCATGGTGTCACATATGCGAACAGCCGGGACTGGGATTGCTTTGTGTGAAGGGATGGCAGAGCCAGGCCGTGTTTGTCGGAAGAGTGTAGTGGCCGAGAAGGAACATAGACTTGTATTATGGAGTTTAGGTAAATGGTGCAGACCCAGTAGTAGCTCTGTACGCAAGCTTTACTGACTTGAATTTGATTCTGGAGGCCACGGGGAGCCATTGGAGGTCACACAGTAATGGAGTGACATGCATCCTTTTGGGCTGATCAAAAACCAGACACGCTGCTGCGTTCTGAACCATTTGTCAGGGTTTCACCGCACAAGCTGGAAGACCCGCTAGGAGGGCATTGCAATAGTCGAGGCGAGAGGTAACCATGGCCTGTACCAAAGGCTGGGTTGCATATTGAGTGAGGTAGGGCCTGATTTTTCTGATGTTGTATAGAGCAAAGCGGCACGACCGAGAGACAGCAGCAACATGGTCTGAAAAGGACAGCTGGTCATCAATCAAGTTTCTCACCACCCTTGTTGGAGTGATGGTTGAGGAGCCAATTTGTAGTTTGATGTCATGGTGGATAGATTGCTTGGCTGGAATGACCAAGAGTTCAGTCTTAGAGAGGTTTAGTTGAAGGTGTCAAGCCTTCATCCATGCAGATATGTCCGAGAGACAGTCTGTAATCTGCGGCGAGACATTGGGGTCATCTGGCAGGAAAGATAGGTAGAGTTGCGTATCGTCTGCGTAGCAGTGGTAAGAGAAGCCATGCGAGCGAATGATCGGCCCCAGTGAGGTGGTGTAAATTGAGAAGACAAGGAGCCCTAGCACTGAGCCTTGGGGTACCACTGTGGAGAGGCAGTAGGAGGATAATTGTCCTTGCCACAAAACATTTTAGGAACGCCCCGAGAGATAGGATTCGAACCACAGGAGTGCTTTACCCGAGATGCCCATTGCTGAGAGTGCAGATAGGAGGATCATGTGACTGACTGTGTCAAAGGCAGCTGATAGGTCAAGCAGGATAAGAACCAAGGATCGGGCTGCAGCTTTAGCTAACCTTAGGGCTTCTGTTACAGACAAAAGAGCCGTTTCAGTAGACTGGAGTGACAGTTAGGCACTCAGTGGCACAGTTTCGGACAAGAAACAACAGCTTTGTGGGTTGGGGGGCTGAGAACCTGTGTTAGATCAAAGGACTGAATCAGAGACAGGAAGTCTGTTGAGTTTGATTTGTCCAAGATAATGTTCATGTCACCGAGGACAAGTGATGGACAGTCATGATCTTGGATTGAAGACAGCAGTGTGTCTAGCTCGTTCACAAAGTTACCCACTTTTCCCGTTGGATGGTAGATCATAAGAGATCACAGAGACCTTTGACTACTACTGTATTGAATGCAGATCACATTTTATTCACAGTCAACATTAGCAAGAGGAAAGGAGATATTTGCTAAAAAGAGAATGTTGAAACTTAAAACTTGAAATGATAAGAATTAGGAATTAGAGATGATAATGCAGACTATTTTATGATAGTGTCTTTGGTTCTGATTCAGCATTGTGTGGGTCTGTGTTTGAGAGGTCATGATAGTCTGCTATTGTGTGTCTGACTCAGTTTTGCTGCCACCTCCAGGGACAAAGGCAGGCTGCAGTGTATAATTCGCAATGCAGAGAAGGTGATTGGCTGCAATCTTCCATCACTTCAGGACCTGCATGCCTCCAGGACTTTGAGGCGAGCAGGAAAGATTGTGGCCGACTCCTTCCATCCCAGTCACAAACTGTTTCAGACTCTCCCCTCTGGCAGGAGGCTGCGGTTCCATCAGGACAAAACAAATTCCTCGTACGTGTAAAAACTACTTGGCAATAAAAGCTTTTCTGATTCTAGTGGACTTTTTCGAGCAGCCTGATAATAAGGAATTGCAGTAATCCAGCCTAGAAGTAACAAATGCATGGACTAGTTTTTCTGCATCATTTTTAGACAGGATGTTCCTGATTTTCGCAATATTACGTAGGTGAAAAAAGGCGGTCCTTGAAATTTGCTGAATGTGAGACTTAAATGACATGTCCTGATCAAAGATAACTCCAAGATTCCTCACAGTGGTGCTGGAGGCCAGGGCGATGCCATCAAGGGAAACTATATCTTTAGATAATGCGAGAGAAATGGAAGGTTAGGTCTATAGGTCTATAGTTTGCTGAAACTTTAAAGTACTGTGGTACATAGCCTGTTAATAAAGAAGTGCTGACTAGGGGTAAAACTTCTTTAAGCAGCCTAGTCGGGATGGGGTCTAAGAGGCAGGTTGATGGTTTAGATGAAGAAATTATCGAAGTTAGCTGGTAAAGATTGAGGGAAGCAAAGCAGTCTAAACATATCAGATTTTACAGCCATTTCTATGGTTCCTGAGTTTACAGATAAGCCAGTGCCAGTTGAGGGCAGGTCTTGTAGTCAAGCAGAACTTGAGGTCCTTGAAATTTGCTTTGACCATTCTCTGGGACCTGGAAGAAATTGAACGCTGCCCACAGGGTCTGTTGTGGCACCAATCCAAAGGTGTTAGCGAGATCCAGAAATACCACATGGAGGTTTTTCTTCTCCTACTTAGTAGTCTGAATCTGTATCAAAGAGGCCGCGTGCAGTGGCAGAGGAACAGAGGTGTGGACCCAAGTTGCAGACACTGATGAGGAGGTTGCAGTAAAGATTTATTTAGTCCAACAAAACAGAAATACTAACAAGACAGGCTTACTTCTAAATATACTGCGAGAGTCTGAAAAAATGGGAAAGTCCAACAAAGGCAGTCCAACTCAGGTAAAATTTAACGACAGGTGACAGTAATCCAAACACAAGGAACATCCAAAAAATCCAAAGAAACAGAATACAAGGCAGAAACACTCAGCATAAGACAATGACACCACGAGGACTAAACAGAACTGAGGGCAATATATACACACCCAAGCAGGCAGGTGAGACACATAAACAATCAGCAGACAGGAAGCAAAGCTAGACAAAAACACATGAAACTGATCACTAAAAAATAAAACAGGAAGAAAAAGCTAGCGACAATACACAAGGACATGTGAAACCAAAGACAACAGAGAACAAGAAGGCAATGATCAACTAACCAAACCTAAACAAAAACACAGAGGCAAAGAGTAAAAGAGGAATGGAAATAATCAAAATAACAGAAAAATGCCACTAAAAAACCCAAGAGCATGACAATCTGAGGCCAGACAATGCTGGCATGTTCCAGACATCCTGAGAAGCCACATATTCCTGCTTTCTGCACGGTTGAGTTGGTGACTTCATTGCTCAGTAGAAATGTTAAGAGTCTTTGGGCCATGATGCCGAAAAAGTGTTAACACCTCATTCCAGGTAGGGGTCTTCTGGACTTGGGCTTGGTTGATGGTTCTTTCTGTGTCCTCTGCTGCTTGATCTTCATACCAAATCTCTCTGCTCCATCGTTGAAAATGTTATCTCCCAATTCATCCAATTTCAGTTCAACCCCTCCTGTGTGTGCTCTTAACAAATGGACATTCGATGTCCTGACACTCCTTCTTATGCCAAGACTTCGGCCACATGATTTGAGGCTATCTCCCTTCCTGCTCTCTGCTGCTGACCGTGGCTGGCTGGGCTCAGGACTCAGATATAAAGGCTCATCTGTGCATGGTTGTGCTTTGTCCCTGTGGACTGTGGTGGTTATCCTGCCACTGGGTTTCATTGGGCTGACTTGACCGACCTTTTAGGATGTAATGGTCAATTTGAGGGCTGCTGCCTTGGCCTACCATGCACTTCTTTTTGCCATGATAAATCTTCAGGCCCTTCCCAGCCACAGATGCAGATTTTTAGCTTATGTCCTGCCGGTGCTGTTGCTGTGTTATGTTCTCAAAATGTACTTCAAATCAGTAAACACTTGAGCTGCAGAGAAACTCAAATCTTCTCAAACTTGCCACATCAGTTCTGTATGTTATGAAGAAGGTTTCACACAGCAGAGATTCATTGTAGTGAAGGTAAAAATTAAAAAGCTTGTAGAAGTTCTTCAGTGTAGATTTTCCTCTGTACTGAAAATAAGAGACACCAGGTGGAGCCAGACACACACACAGACATCAGTTCAACAGCCATCACTACTGTTATTATTGAACCAGGTCAGTGAACGCACCTTGACCTCCGAGCGAGTGTCGGTTGTTAAAAAGCAACAAGTGACAGAAAACTCTGCTCATTTCTCTGTGACAAAGCTGTTTTAGTGAGGAAAGCTGAAAGGACAGAGACTGACTGACAAATGCTCTCCTGCTCTAAACATGAACTCTGTACTTTGTGGTGTTTCAGGACGAAAACTGCCTCAATTATACTCTCATATTAGTTTCACATTTTGTCCATCAGCTCTGTATGATACCCTGGACTGAAGAGGAGAAGAAAATACTTTGTTCACGTTTGTTTATTCATCATGTAAACGTTCAGTTTGTTCACACATCCCATCAGTAACGTCTGTTAAATGACTCTTGTTCAATGATTTCAGGTACAGATTCACTTCATCCACATAAGCAGT
This sequence comes from Micropterus salmoides, assembly GCF_014851395.1. Lineage (NCBI taxonomy): Eukaryota > Metazoa > Chordata > Actinopteri > Centrarchiformes > Centrarchidae > Micropterus > Micropterus salmoides. Next base: position 30,854,371 of record NW_024040485.1, on the reverse strand, counting down.
GGGTTTAATCAGAATCTCTAATACATCATTTCAAATATTGAACAAGCATTTAGAGCTCAGAGAAGTTTCCATTTTCATGCAGAGAAATGTCAGTTCAGGTGAACAAAAGTCATCCTGAGCAGTGATAGCCTCCATGGCTAAACAGACACAGGAAGGAGCGCCACCTAAAGAAACTCAAACATTTACACAGCAACTAATGAGAAGACGTCAAAGTAAAATGTTTGATTGACAGCTGATCTCTGTGCAGTGAAGAAATGCCACAACAATCAGCTCTCAGCAACAAACATAAAGACAAAAGACATTTAAGGATTAAAACACAGAATTTAACCCACTGTCCCTGAAATGACTTCTGACTATTTGACTTTACAGAACTCAGCTGTGGCTCCATAATCTAATAACAAAAGTCCAGCATAGAGAGGCTGAGTGAATGTGGTCTGGACTCTGTGGAGGAGAGTCATGGTTTCAGAGATGCTGTAGAAGGACAGAATACCTGCACTGTGATCCAGGTACACTCCTACTCTGGAGGACTGAGGACCTGAGACGTGAGTTTGGACATTGTTGTACCAAAAGTTATAACTGTTTTTGTTACAATCTAAAGCCCAAGATTTTTCATTTAGTCCAAATCCACATTCATCTGAGCTCCCTGCTCTGCTGATATTCTTGTATGCAACTGCCACATAAACTCCTCCCCATCTCCACTCCACCTCCCAGTAACAACGTCCAGTCAGACTCTCTCTACTCAGAACCTGACAACATCTAGTGAATCTGTCTGGATGACTAGAATAAGACTGTTTTTGACACATTGCTTTTCTGTTCCCCTCAGATAAAAACAGCCATTTGTTTGCTGTGTTTGGATCCAGAGTGATGTCACATGAATATTTTAAGAAGTCAGCTCTGGTCTTGGGCTCTGGTTCTGACAATAAAACATCCACTTCAGTCACTGTCTTTAAGATGTTTGTCCATGTCTCTCTCAGAACATCCTGTAGTTTATCTCTGACTTCTAACACAGCTGCTGTCACATCCTCAAAGTAGCGCAGAGGACGGATCTTGATGCTGGATGAGTCTGTAGATTCACTGAGTGCTGACAGTGAGGGGTAGTTGTGTAGAAACTGGGTGTGATCCTCTGTGTGTGAGAGCTGCTTCAGCTCAGCGTCTTTCCTCTTCAGCTCAGTGATCTCCTGCTCCAGCTTCTCCTGAAGCTCTTTGACTCGACTTACTTCAGTGTCCTGCTGGGATCTGAGCTGCCGCTTCACATCGGACCTTCTTTTCTCCATCAGACGGATCAGCTCAGTGAAGATCTTCTCACTGTCCTCCACTGCTTTATCAGCAGAGCCATTGATAGCCTCCACCTCCTGCTGAAGCACCTTCACATCTTTCTCTCTGTCCTGGATTCTCTGCTGGATGTTTTGGCGACTCACCTCGAGCTCTCTCTGCCTCTCGGTCCTTTCTGCTGCAGCTGAGACTGTGTCGTGGCCTTTATGTTCATCCACAGAGCAGAGATAACAGATACACTGCTGATCAGTACGGCAGAACATCTTCATCACCTCATCATGACGAGAGCAGATGTTCTCCTGGAGCTTCTTGGAGGGCTCCACCAGCTTGTGTTTCTTGAACGGAGCAGCATCATAATGAGGCTGAAGGTGTTTCTCACAGTAAGAGGCCAGACAGACCAGACAGGACTTGAGGGCTTTCAGTTTTCTCCCAGTGCAGACATCACAGGCCACATCTTCAGGTCCAGCATAGCAGTGATCAGCAGGAGCAGCTTGGAGTCCAGTCTTCTTCAGTTCCTCCACTACAACTGCTAACATGGTGCTTTTCAGCAGGACAGGCCTCGGTGTGAAGGTCTGCCCACACTGAGGGCAGCTGTGGATTTTCATTCCATCCTCTTCATCCCAGTGGGTTTTAATACAGTTCATGCAGTAGCTGTGTCCACAGGGAATAGTCACCGGATCCTTCAGTAGATCCAGACAGATGGAACAAGAGAAGGTTTCCCGGTCCAGCTGAACTCCTTTCTGCGCCATTTCATCTCTCAGTGGCAACGACTGTCTGAGTTTCACTTTCTCAGAAGTGAAAGTAGTTCGAGCTCTGATCTGAACAGCATGTGTTTCTGCAGTGAATGGGGTCTGTCAGCACAGGCACTTCACCACATGTTGGTCACACCCATCTTCAAACTGTAGATCTGAAGGGGAGGGAACAAGGGAACAAGGAAATATATGGACAGAGTTGAGCTCGCTGTGATTGGAGATATGGAAGAAGAGGGAGGGACTATCAAACTGTGACTCGTTCCAGGAAAAGGAGTAACTCTGGAAGTGAATCTTGTTTCTTATTTACAGTGAAATGGTTAAGACTTGCTCCCCATTTGAAAACAACAAGTTTTTATTTGTAAAATCCTTCTTGGCTCCTCAGGCTTTGCTGATGGCTCCATAATTCTCCAACTCTTCCTCAAATTTTGTTCAGGTTTCTTTTACTGGTTAAACCAATTGACTGACAATAATCAAACCAAACTGCTGTATAATCATGTTCTTTGAAGTGAAAACAAAGGAGGGCAAACTAAAATCAAAGCTGCAGTCAGTGAGAATCAGAAGCCAAATGACCACTAATAAAGGCAATAATTTCAGCTTTTTGATTTGAAACCATGCAATCCTAGAATGTGTGTAAAAGGTGTCAGAGATGAGGACTCTAAACACAGGTGCCTCACCAGCTGCTATTTTATCCCCTTTGTTATTTTCTTTGTAAAACAATGAGATTAAAATCCCACATTAAGTTCCTACAGTGTGCTGACGATATGGCCCTTGTTGGCCCTCTGTGTGAGGGGGACTTTATGGGGTGCCAAATGTTAAAATTCAGATACAATTTTAAAGCTGATTATTTTGCTCACTTCCATCACATTTAGCTAATTTCTATTACATTAAAGATACAAGTAAAATAATATGTTATATGCAATCGTCAACAATTTGTTTATAAAAGTTAAATAAAAAGGTAAATGTTAAATCTAAATGTTAAACCTGAACGTTAAATCTAAAACTAAACGTTAAAAGTTAAAGAAAGAAAAGAAATAGAGAAATGAATGAATGAATATGTGAGACTTCATGAACAGGCGGTGACAGAACGTATTCCTTATACATAAATAGTTCTGAGTTGGTCTGGGTTATTGAAATACTTTTCCTATTGGTTACAAGTTGACGAGACTCAAAGTACATATCACTTTTAACCGAAAATAACATGGGTCTGACTTAGAGCATTTAGCTTTGTGAATATGAAACTTCCCTAATGTAAAGAGATTTACAATAGTACATAAGTTCTTTTCTTTACATTCAATATAGGTAATGACATTTTTTTCCTTTAACGGTGATTGCATGTGTTGTTTTAGATAGTATGTAATTTTCAAAGTTCCTTCCAGAATGTGTTACAGAATGAAAAATCATAGAAAGGTGCAATTGTTATCAACAAGTAAGAATTTCAAGGTAAACATGTTTGTTGTATATATTGAATGCAATATGTTCTATTGCAATTCTCTAACTTTGATTGTAATATAAAATCTAAAAGGAACAAGCCACACCCTGTGCCAATCACTATCAGTATAATAACAAACACAGAAGAAGTTGCCACGGGATGTTATTTTCTTTAAATTTAAAAAAGCATTTTATAAAGAGTAGATGTGAAACAAAGAACCTCATGTTGCTTTTCATTAAGTCCAACGAAACATTAGGTATAGATTTAAAAACTGAGCTGTATTCTTTGAATGATGATAAAGAAAGGATTCATAGTTAAGTAATTGACCGTTACAATCAAATAAGACGATAATATTTCAATCAATCCAGTTGTGTAAATAAAATGACTTGTTCTTCGATTAGTGATTCATTCATTATTCCATATAATAGACCTGTGTGGTGAGAAGTTCTGAGAACAACACAGCTTCCAGGCCAAACAAGCTTGTTGATAAAATTGGGACAGTTTTAACAGCAAAACAGTAGAAGGCATCCTACTTCTTTGAAAATTTCATGTGGGATAAAGTACTATAGTGAGTCTGGTGGTCTTAAAGATTATTTTAACCATTTCAACTTGAAGGTGTAATTCCAGTCCCAGAAGTCCAGAAGTTCAAGAGCACCGCTTTTTTTTAGATGATGGTGCTTATTCTTCCATACAAAGTTCGTGATATGTTATTTATGTCTTTACGTGTTGAATCATGGGCACTGAGGGAGAGGGCAAGGTTGACAAATCTTGAAATCCCTTCTGCTTTTGTCAAGAGAATACTACCCAAGATTAAAATGTCTCTTTGAAGCCATAAATTCAGTTTTGTTTCAGTTCTTCTTTAATTTAGGAGAGAAGATAAGCTGTTGATGTCCTATGTAGTCTTTGCAGACAAAAAGTATTTCACACATTTCTTAACAGATATATTAAACGTTATTCCCCTCAGTCTGATACAAACAAAAAAATCACATTTACATTTGTTAATTGTTTAACTGGAAGCAGCAACAAATTGGTCAATTAGGGATCCAGAATAATCAACCTGATGCTTGTCCCTAAGATAAAGAGCTGTATCATCAGCAAACTGAGTCATTCTAATGTCCTTACCAAAAATAGACAAACCTTAAATAATAGGATTTCAAATATGTAATTAAAGTAAATCAACCTATTACCTGGAGATTTCCCCTTTTCATTGAGCAAACAGCCTCTAAGAGTTTGACTTTTGTAACAGGTCTTTCACATTCAAGTTTAAAGTGTTCAGATTATCGTCTGTGTGAATTCTTTAACTGACTCAATAAATCTATTGTAACACCCCTCTTTGGTTCTGAATTGACCAAGCAGTGGTGAAAATAAGTGGCAACAACAAGCCGTGCAAAATACAACCTCCATTTTTATTCATACATTAAATAAATGGACAATAAAGGTTAAAACCAAGGCCTGCTGCTGTTGGTCACAGGCTGGTCGGTTGTGGCCTCCTCACTGCCTGGGGCCTATGGTAACTCCACTAAGTGGCTGTTGCTCTGCACCATGCAACTCTACGGACTGCGACCCAGCCGTGTGCCACACTATCTTGGATACCAGCAGCATCCTCAGCCTACCCGCACACTACAGACAAGCAGAAACTCCTGAACAGCAATTTACAAACATATCCACCTCACATTCCACATGACAGACACCACCAGCCCACATAAAACATATGACCAGGGAAGAAGACATATCACATGCAAGCAGAAACTCACTGAGCCTAGTGTGTGGCTCAGTGACTGGAGATTAGAGGTCACACTTTTTTTAATTCTTAATTATTGTTTAATAATTTATTATTTAATTTTCAAAAACCATGTAAATTACTATTTTGTTGCTCCTAAATGGATTTAAAATAATTTGTGCTTAAAAAGTGGGGCATAACTATGTGATGATTCTGAAAAAAAACTGTAGACAAGAGGGAGATATAAGCCATAAATCATCTATTGGCTCCAAGTGAACTCCTTTATGTCTGGGTTCAAAAATCACATTTTTGAAGCTTGAATGTGGGACTTGATCTCATGTACTCTACAAGATCATCTGGGGCATCATTATAATTTCCTCCAATGATCAAGTGTGCTTCCTTATATTTGTTTTTAAGGGCTTCTGGTTTCATACAAAGTTGTACAAATGTCATTTTTGCTTGAGATGTATTGTTGTAAGTATAAAATTGCAAATTATAAAGAAGGAGATGTCTAAAACTAAGATGATCCTTCCACCCTCATCTGAGGTTAGAGATTTAACAAAGTCTCCTTTAAACTTGTTAAGAATAATGGCGACACCTGCTGATTGTTGAGAGGCATCACAGAAATAACATCGATCACCCCATTCGGCTTTCCAAAACTTCACATCACTGTCCACTGAGTGAGTCTCTTATACAAATATCAATATTTCATCTACTGAACATAAAGACTGATTTCTTTTTGGAAAAATATAAATGTACTGTTTATCTAATGATGGGCGGGAGCTTTTATCCTGTATTGGGCGTCCGACCCTGTCCACCGTGAATCCAAGCTTGTTCTTCAGAAGATGGTGATTCCATCTCCGGCTGTATCACTCTAACTCCTCTTTTTTTCTCCCACAGGGCTGTCATCTGGTCATTCATCTTCTTCACTCTGTCATCTCTTCCCTTCCGCTGGATTTCCACCACTTTCACATTTGATGTATTTGTACTTACCATTTCTTCAAATTTTGATGAACCATCATTGAGGCTGTTATTGGCTTTTACGATGTCAGCATTGAAGACCATCTTCTTTTATGCAGAACTTTTTGGGATTTGGATTTTTAACCAGAATTTCTTATGGTGTTTTTATATGTAAGTATGTACGAATGTGTGTATGCATGTGTGGGCATGTATTTTTGTGGGTAATATTCGGACCCTGAGTCTGTAATGAAGTTTTGATTGATTTTTGTGGGAGTGTCGAGTAGAGGTTCAAATACCAGAGAATGAGTTTCAACATCTATCTCCATTATCAGGCCTCCTTGTTTCATTTTCCTGGCATCTCTCTTGGACATCTTAGCGCACATGTCCCGGTTGTTAACAAAACTTTGGTTAACAGCAAACAGTTCGTAGGCCAGTCGGCTGACCGAAGTCCATGTTGTGACATTTGTTCAGATGTATAAACTTACTTGATGCAATTTTCAACTCCTTCATTTATCATTAAAATAGTCTCAATAAGTCATTTTAAACCACTGGTAATCAGAATCTAAGAGCTCAGATTAAAGAACTGTAAGAGTCTCCATCTTGTCTCCATTCCCTGTGAATCCATTTTCGCATTTCAGTTGTTAACCTGCTGTGATTTTCACTGCAGGAAGATAAAGAGACACCTCACTGAGCCTTTGGCAGCTTCAAACTGCATCAGTACAGAGAGATTTAAATATATGTAATATCACACAGACAGTTTGTTCTCAGGAGTCACACCCTGTAACACTGATGCTGCATTCAGTTCACATGGGAAAGAAGAGTTTCCAGATCTCAAATTCTTCAAGTATTCATATCAGCTCTCAGGTTGTAAATTAAGGAGGTGGGCAAAACAAAAAGGGGAATGGACCCAGAATGCAGACACTAAGGCTGAGCAGGTACAGTTTACAGTGTTATTTAGGCAATGGTGAAAAAACCTAAGCAAAAAAACAAATTTGGTCTGCCAAACGAATAACAAACAACTAAATGTAGTTATAGATTTCTTTACAAAGTCAGAACAAAATATCTCTGATGACGGAAAGTCTGCTGCTTTTTAGACCCATGCAGTGGAAGAAAAACATACAAATACATCAAGATAAATAAATCAAGAAATTCCCCGTGCAGAGTAACAGTCAGCTGTTGATAGGTCGCAGAATTTAGCAATGTAAAATCAAAAACAAGTTGCCACACACTGAAATGACTTTATTATTTGATTGACTTTACTACTTCAGCTTCACATTGTGTGAACTTGAAGAAGTGTAACTCAACTTGGCATCAGCACCTGACTGTTGTTGCTGTGCAACAACTTGTTTTCTATTAATGGAAACACTGCTGGGGGTTTTCTTGCCCCGGGTTACACGGCACTTTACGGACCATTATATGTATATATTATTATAATGAGCACCTAAACCAAGTATTTTGCCCGTCTTTCCATTTTCATGCAGAGAAATGTCATCATGACTAGTGATGGCCTCCACGGCTAAACAGACACAGGAACGAGCGCCACCTAAAGAAACTCAAACATTTACACACTGACACAGTTTAAAACTGCTAACATGGTGTTTTTCAGCAGCACAGGCTTCGGTCTGAAGATCTGCCTACACTGAGGGCAGCTGTGGATTTTCATCCCAGTGGGTTTTAATACAGTTCATGCAGTAGCTGTGTCCACAGGGAATAGTCACCGGATCCTTCAGTAGATCCAGACAGATGGAACAAAAGATTGCTTCTCTGTCCAGCTTAACTCTTTTATGCGTTATTCCTCTTCTCAGTGAGAGTGCAGATCAGGTGGAACTTAATGTGTTTGAGAAAGAGGGAAGGGTTTTTGGACTTTACCGCATTCCACAAAGAGTTGCTTTTTGGGAGAGACAGGGTGTTTTATCTGTCATTTTACAACATTACGTACAACGTTAAAATCTTCCTATTGAGCTATGGTTAGCAGCACTACCATGTTATTAATATTTGTGTACATCGGATCATTATATTTTCTGATTTGTAACAGAGTGCGCAAAGTGTTAGTGTTCAGTTCTCATCTCATTAAAGGATTCAAGTTTTATTGTTCAGTGTCAACAATTATTCACACAAAAGCATCGATGTGAGATAATACAGATGATATTAGTTATAAACTACAAGGAAAACCAATCATTTCTTTTACTTTAACATTTTTCTACTTACAGAAGTTTTGACCAGCCCATCCTCCCCAGAAAAATAAACATATGTCGATTATGCAGCAGCTTATTACGACCCATATTTACGTTTTTGTTAGGCTGTGACCTCTAGGAGCAGAATAAGTCAGGCGATGTAGCATAAAGAGCTACAATGTTCATGTAAGAAGGGCAATGGATGAGTTATGTAAGATAAGAGCTTTAACTTAAGAGCCCGAGGGTTGAGTCTTGTTTGAATCGAATGTCAGAATTTACATGTTTAGAACGTTTTGTAGATTACTGACAGAATAAAAAGATCATCATCAACAAAAGACAGAAGCTTTGTGAAGTTTACCTGTCAACCAAGAACATGTGAGAAGCTGGAAAATGCCAGAAACCACAAGACTCTGGTACAGAGAGTCAAACTTTAAAGATGTTTCTTCCTTAAACTCTTGGAGATATTTTCAGTGAACTCTTTGGAATTACCTGTATTTCTGAATAAATTGGTCATAAAATGTGATCTGATCCTCACCATCGAGTCACCACAATAGACAAACACAGTCTGCTTAAAATAATACCACATAAATGGAATGGTTTATGGAAAGGGTTACAGAAGTATCTCTAAAAGCCTTGATCTTATCAGTCCACAGTAAGAAAGACAAATCATTCTATGAAGAGAGAAAGTTCTGCACTGTTGCTACTCTCTCTAGGAGTGGCTGTACTGCAAAGATGACTGCACGAGTACAGTGCAGAATGCTCAGTGAGGTAAAGAAGAATTCTTGAGTGTCAGCTGAAGACTCATAGAAATCTGTGGAACAAACTAACATCCCTCTTGCAAATCTACGATACGTAAAACACTGCACAAGAATGGAGTTCATGGGAGGACAGCACGGAGGAAGGCACTTCTGTCCAAAAAAACATTGCTGCACGTCTGATGTTTGCAAAAGAGCACCTGGATGCACTACTGGCAAAATATTCTATTGACAGATGAAACCAAAGTTTGGAAAGAACACACAACCATATGTGTTGAGGAAAAAAGACACAGCAACATCAAAAGCTCATCCCAACTGTGAAGTATGGTGGAGGGGACATCATGGTTTGAGGCTGCTTTGCAGCCTCAGGGCCTGGAAGAGTTGCCATCAGACAGCAAAATGAATTCCAAAGTTGATCAAGAAATTTGGCATGGGAAGGTAAGGCCATCTGTCTGCTAATTGAAGATAAACAGAAGATGGATGATGCAACAGGACAATGACCCAAAGCACAGAAGTAAAACAACAACAGAACAGCTTCAGCAAAAGAAAACATGCCAATTTAATACAAATCCAATTTATGCAGAAATCCAGGTTCATCCAAAGGGTTCACAACCTTTTCCTGTGACTATATTTACAACCTTTAGTTTAAAGGCGTCAAAGAGGTGACAGCTACAGAGCTACAGTTTGAACCCTATACATATCTCAGGACAGAACATCTGTTCTTTCCTGTGTTTTGGCCCAGAAATAGGCCTTTTGTGTACATAGAGAAAGTCTTAGATCTTTGAGTTCAGCTCATGATGAATGGGGGCAAAAACAAAAGTGTTGCATTTATAATTTTGTTCATTGTATTAATACTTGGTGCAATGTGCTGATAGTGTTTCACAAAAAGTAGTGCTGCACTATCTTGGCACATTACTTCTGTATGTTATGAAGAAGGTTTCACACAGCAGAGGCTCATTGTAGTGAAGGTAAATAATTAAAGTGTCTAGAAGTTCTTCAATGTAGATTTTCCTCTGTACTGAAAATAAGAAACAGCAGGTGGAGCCAGACACACATACAGACATCAGTTAAACGGCCATCACTACTGTTATTATTGAACCAGGTCAGTGAATGCACCTTGGCCTCCGAGCGAGTGTTGGTTGTTAAAAAGCAACAAGTGACAGAAAACTCTGCTCATTTCTCTGTGACAAAGCTGTTTTAGTGAAGAAAGCTGAAAGGACAAAGACTGACTGACAAATGCTCTTCTGCTCTAAACATGAGCTCTGTACTTTGTGGCGTTTCAGGAGGAAAACTGCCTCAGTTATACTCTCATATTAGTTTCACATTTTCTCCATCAGCTCTGTATGATACCCTGGAATGAAGACAGGAAGGAAAGACTTTGTTCATGTTTGTTTATTCATCATGTAAACCTTCAGTTTGTTCACACATCCCATCAGTAACGTCTGTTAAATGACTCTTGTTCAATGATTTCAGGTACAGATTCACTTCATCCACACAATCAGTGGGTTTGAGCAGAATCTCAGCTCCGTCAAAGAAAAGAATGAAGCATCTCCTTATTGATTATCATCATGATATTACAGTTTAATAATACAAACATTGAACATTTAGAGCACAGATATTTTTTCCAGGTAATAGGTTTATACCCAACTGAAAACATAGTAACGTAAATTGTATTTCATTTCTGTCAATAGATCCCTCTTAATATTGCTCATTGAACCTTTAAATGACTTCTGACTATTTGACTTTACAGAACTCAGCGGTGCCTCCAGAATAAAACCAAAGTCCAGCATAGAGAGGCTGAGTGAATGTGGTCTGGACTCTGTGGAGGAGAGTCATGGTTTTAGAGATGCTGTAGAAGGACAGAATACCTGCACTGTGATCCAGGTACACTCCTACTCTGGAGGACTGAGGACCTGAGACGGGAGTTTGGATATCATTGTACCGAAACTTATAACTGTCTTTGTCACATCTGAACGCCCAAGATTTGTCATTGTATCCAAATATACATTCATTCGACCACCCTGCTCTGCTGATATTCTTGTATGCAACTGCCACATAAACTCCTGCCCCTCTCCATTCCACCTCCCAGTAACAACGTCCAGACAGACTCTCTCTACTCAGGACCTGACAGAAAGAAGTGAATCTGTCTGGGTGACTAGAATAAGACTGTTGTTGCCACATTTCTGTTGCTTTTCTGTTCCCCTCAGATAATAACAGACGTGCATGTGCTGTATTTGGATCCAGTGTGATTTCACGTGAATATTCTAAGAATCCAGCTCTGGTCTTGGGTTCTGGTTCTGACAGTGAGATGTTTGTCCATGTCTCTCTCAGAACGTCCTGTAGTTTGTCTCTGACTTCTAACACAGCCGCTGTCACATCCTCAAAGTAGCGCAGAGGACGGACCTTGATGCTGGATGTGTCTGTAGATTCACTGAGTGCTGACAGTGAGGGGTAGTTGTGTAGAAACTGGGTGTGATCCTCTGTGAGTGAGAGCTGCTTCAGCTCAGTGTCTTTCCTCTTCAGCTCAGTGATCTCCTGCTCCAGCTTCTCCTGAAGCTCTTTGACTCGACTCACTTCAGTGTCCTGCTGGGATCTGAGCTGCCGCTTCACATCGGACCTTCTTTTCTCCATCAGACGGATCAGCTCAGTGAAGATCTTCTCACTGTCCTCCACTGCTTTATCAGCAGAACCATTGATAACCTCCACCTCCTGCTGAAGCACCTTCACCTCTTTCTCTCTGTCCTGGATTCTCTGCTGGATGTTTTGGCGATTCACCTCCAGGAGCTTCTTGGAGGGCTCCACCAGCTTGTGTTTTTTAAATGTAGGCGATTCATAATGAGGCTGCAGGTGTTTCTCACAGTAAGAGGCCAGACAGACCAGACAGAACTTGAGGGCTTTCAGTTTTCTCCCAGTGCAGACATCACAGGCCACATCTTCAGGTCCAGCATAGCAGTGATCAGCAGGAGCAGCTTGGAGTCCAGTCTTCTTCAGTTCCTCCACTAAAACTGCTAACATGGTGTTTTTCAGCAGGACAGGCCTCGGTGTGAAGGTCTGCCTACACTGAGGGCAGCTGTGGATTTCCCTTTCATCCTCTGCATCCCAGTGGGTTTTAATACAGTTCATGCAGTAGCTGTGTCCACAGGGAGTAGTCACCGGATCCTTCAGTAGATCCAGACAGATGGAACAAGCGAATGTTTCCTGATCCAGCTGAACTCCTTTCTGCGCCATTTCACCTCTCGTGGCAACGAGACAGTCGTCTCAGGAAGTGATACTAGTTTGAACTCTGATCTAAGCAGGATGTTTTTCTGCAGTGAATGGGGCCTACCAGCTCCTGCACTTCACCACATGTTGGTAACACTCATCTTGAAAGTGTAGATCTGAAGGGGAGGGAACAAGTAAATACATAGATAGAGTGGAGCTCGCTGTGTGGGAGAGCAGGAAGCAGAGGGAGGGGTCATCAAGCTGACATTCATTTACAGCGAAGCCTCCGTTAAAACCTGCTCTCCATTTGAAAACATGAAAGTTTTTAGGTGTAAAATCCTTCGTGGCTCCTCAAGCTTTGCTGATGACTCCATATTTTTATAAGATGGCACAGATTTTATTCATATAGTTTCTCCGCAGCAGTGGTGTGAGGAGAGTGTGTTTAATTTAATTTATCATCACTGGATCCTCTGTAGAAACTGTCAGGAGTTTAAATATCTTGGAGCTGTGAACTTCGACAACAAGAAGTTTATGGCTTGTCCTTTCTCAATGCTGTATTTAAGGCGTTGTGGGGAAGCTCCAATAGGGAAGATCTGCCGTAGCACCCGGGCATGATATCCCTCCATAAGCTTCCAGTTAATTCAGACAAGATTGGGCTGATCTAAGCTCTTTGAGATCTGAGCAAATGTAGTGGTGGTACTCTTGGGTGTACCAATGGCCAGCGGAGTAATTAGCAGGAGAAATGCCAGCCTAAGAGAAAATGTGGTGGAACTGCTGGTGGAACCAGAATCAAGTGGCCATAATACCGGACTCAGAGAGGAACGGTCATGGTTGTGCTCTAGGATTACCAAAGATGCAAGTAATTTGCGAAGGACAATTTAGTGTCACCAATTAACCTGGTCAGCATGTCTTTGGACAGTGGGAGAAAGCCAGAGGACAGAACACCATGGTGTCTTTGAGAAATGGGACAGGTCTCAACTGCAGGCGAAACGGAAGGTAGTTGAAGTAAAGGGCAGATGAAAGCAGAAGATCTGAGGAAGGCAAAGAAAGCAAGTTTCAACATGGCTTCTAAGGTTTGAGACACATGAGGGATGCTGTATCCAGCACAGATGGGGTGGATGCAGATGGACAGCAAGTCTGCCGTGAGAGGAGGGCGGTGGGGGTCTTGAGCTGGCTCTTGACATTCAAGACCTCTAAGAAGATGCCAGTTAGGAGTTTGGAAAAGAAAAGAATGCTGCTGAGATATACTTTGATGGTGTGCGTTTTGATGGCCATTACGGAATGGGCGTAGCTTAAGAAAGACGACATGGTGACAAGATCGAATGATGGGAAGGTTATGTTGTGCTGGTTATAACAATGGCGGAAACTCTTCCAAGCTGAGATTATGGAATTGTGGGAGTCGACAATTAGGGGTATTAGGGCAGGATTTGGATGTTGAACGTCATGGCAGGTAATATGGTGGAATTGGTGTTGAATGGGTATCTGCATGGATATGAATACTGAATTTAGAGTGACCAGACCTATAACACTGGTGGTGATGAGGGAGGGGAAATTATGAGGAAGTCATCCAAAAGATGGACGGCAATTGGAATCTTGTGCGACGCTTGCACTTGCTGGATGCTGTACTCAAGATGTTGTGGGGAATCAACAAAAGGGAAGCTCTGCTGTAGCACCCGTGATTGATGTGTGGTCCTGCACCTGTAACTCTGCTAATTAGCTCAACTACATCCCAGGTTAGCAGGATGAAAGCGGCCTCTTATGTTACGTATCGTTTTTTTATTCTTTCAATAACTTTATTTAGAATTTAAGTCAGTCATCCAAGTTCATGAACATAAATTATAGAGTTGATATAATATAATGATAAAAAAAAAAGAGAGAGATGAATAAATTAGACAACAGAACGTATTTCTTATAAGTAAACAGTTCTCCGGGGATAAGGGTCATTGAAATGCTTTTCTGATTCGTTACAAGTTTACTCAACTGAATCAAAGTACATACAGTATCAATTTATATTAAAAATAACTTAAAACATGGGCTAGACTTCCCTAATATAATAAAGAGATTTACAATAGAACATAAGTTCTTATACTTACATTCAAATTAGGTAATTACATTTTTCCGTTGATTGCATGTGTTGTTTTGGTATGTAATTCTCAAAGTCCTTCCAGAATGTGAAACAGAATGAACGGTAATAGATAAGATTCTGTCATATTTTCTTGTTTTGTCTTTCAAAAGGTGCAATTGTCATCAACACGCATAAATTTCGAGATATATATGTTTGTTGAATTTTTTTTATACAATATTTTCAAGTGTAATTCTCTACCTTTGTTTGTAATATAAAATCAAGCAAGCCACGCCCTGTGCCAGTCATTATCAGTAAAATGAGAAGTCCAAAAAAATTTCTACGGGGTGTATTGTCTTTACATTTTGATATTTCAGTTAATTTAATTTAGGATAGAAGTTAAGCTATTGATGATTATAGTAGCAGTCCTTTGCAGATATGAATACCTACATATTTTACAGTTTTCTTAACAGATATATAATTTTTTTCCCTCAGTCTGATACAAACTTCTAATTTCACATTTAGATTTGTTAAGTATTAAACCGGAAGCCGATGAAAATTGGTCAATTAGGGACACAATATATTCAACCTGATATTTGTCCCTTAGATAAAGAGCTGTATCATCAGCAAACTGTGTCAACTCAACGTCCTTACCAAAAATGGACGTACCATTAGTAATTGGATTATGTTGAATATGTAATAAAAGTAATTGAACCACCAGCAGGAACAAAAAAGGGGAAATCAGAAAGCCCTGGTGAACTGATCTCAGTACAGGAAGTCTTTTTTCTGGTATTTGGGTAAAATATAACACAACTGTTGATATTTTTATAAAACATTAAAGATAAAATATTGGTCCAAAAATGTGGACTGACAATCAATATATAATATCAGTGTGTTGGGATTGATGTTATCAGAATATTCCAGCAAGTGTACAACAAGTCTTATATTATAGCTTAGTTAGACATAAAACCTGTTTGTGTTTCATTTATGATGCTATGAAGCCCATTTTTCAACCGCTTTCCAAAAATTAAGGACAAAATTTTGTAATCAATGTTCAAGGGCGTAACAGGTCTCCAGTTTTCCATCAGTACATGAAGGCTTGCTCCATTCTTGAGGACATTTCCTTTTTGATAGTGCATTCTTTGAATAATTCAAATAAAAGGACTTTCAATAATGTCCCAAAAATGTAAATAAAATTCAAATCAAAGCCCATCATTGCCTGGAGATTTCTCCTTCTTTATTGAGCAAACAGCCTCAAAGATTTAGATTTGTAATAGGTCTTTCACATTTCAATGTCCAGAAATAGTCAGTGTGAATTCTTTAACAGACTCAAATCTATCATAATCACTGACCTGAGTATTTTATGAAATACTCTCATTTTTCAAAAATCACCAAACATCTATGAATGACAGTTGTTCACAGATAAATGCAGTATTTTTGAATCTTGAATGTGGGACTGATCTTACAGGTAGGCTACTCTATCTACAAGATCATCCAATGATCAAGTGTGCTTCCTTATATTTGTTTTTAAGGGCTTCCGGTTTCATACAAAGTTGTATAAATGTCATTTTTGCTTGAGATGTATTGTTGTAACTATAAAATTGCAAATTATAAAGAAGGAGATGTCTAAAACCAAGATGATTCTTCTACCCTCATCTGAGATCGGAGATTTAACAATGTCTCCTTTAAACTTGTTAAGAAGAATGGCGACACCTGCTGATTGTTGAGAGGCATCACAGAAATAACATCGATCACTCCATAGTGCTTTCCAAAACTTCACATCACTGTCCACTGAGTGAGTCTCTTGTAAAAAAAAAATCAATAGCTGCGTTTCGACCAACAAAAAACTACAACCTGGAACTAGGAATCTTTGGAGGAATTGACTGCATTTTCACGCAGGGACCTGGGTCTAAATGTATGTTTATTTTACCCCCCAAAAAGTCCCTGCTCGGGGTGTAGTACTTTCCAAAAGTACCCGTTCTTTGGGGAGGGTGGGGCTTGCTTTGCAGTGAAATTCAGAATAGGCAAGTAGAGGCTACTGGCTTTGACTGGAGAATGTTGAGTGTTTTTCTGCTACTGCTCCTCTCATTTCCACCGTTGTTTGCAAACCAATAAATCACAATCAACAGTCAGATAGCCACACAAGTCTCGCTGATGTCCTGAGTTAAAAAGTCAGCATTAAATGGATAGCTTGGAAATAGCAGCCAGTGTGCTGCAGTGTGTTTTTACAGTGAACAGCTGATGGAATTAAGATAAATACTGGGTCCTGAGTTGTTGTTTTAAGTTTTCATCAGTCAGGAAGTTTTTACACAGAGTCGGTCTCCTCCTCTCCAAAACAAGCAAAACAGCTGATAAAGCTAGGTATAAAGCTCGTTAAAATCACATTCCTCAGGATGCTCAGGTGAAACAGATGTTAGTCTCGCCAGCTGATCTGCAGCTCTTGTTGGCTGGAAATGTTGTAATAACCTTCCAAACTGTCTCGATTTTACTTTTGTGTTGCTTTCTCTGTGCTAGAGGTATTTTAAGAACTTTATGGCTTTATCCAGTTTGTGTAACAAACTTTATCCTGTCTCTCTTCATTATACTCCTACACAAAAGAAGCTGCTTTAATGGTCAAGCACAGCCTGTAGTTTTTTTTATTATATTCCAATCAAATCTGATGTTCATTTTTAAATGGTGCTCATGGTTAGTGGTTACAAATAATGACGCCTGTGCATCGGGTAGAGGTTCACATCAACCGGAGAATGAGTTTCAGGATCTCTCTCTATTACCAGGCCTCCTTATTTCATTTTCCTGGCATCTCTGTTGGACATATCAGTGCACGTGTTAACTTTGGTTAACAGCAAACAGTTCGTAGACCAGTCCACTCACTTCGGCTGATTAAAGTCCATGTTGTGACATTTGTTCAGATGTATAAACTTACTTGATGCAACTTTCAACTCCTTCATTTATCATTAAAATAGTCTCAATAAGTCATTTTAAACCACTGGTACTCAGAATCTAGGAACTCAGATGAAAGTACTTTATCTCCATCTTTTTCCACATTTCTGTTAACAGGAAGATAAAGAGACACCTCACTGAGCCTTCGGCAGCTTCAAACAGCATCAGTAAAGACAGATTTAAATATATTTAATATCACACACATTCAGTTTGTTCTCAGGAGTCACACGCTGTAACACTGACGCTGCATTCAGGTCACATGGGAAAGACACTAGAGAAGAGTTTTCCAGATCTCAAATATTATTCACATCATCTCTCAAGATGTAAGTTACAGATCCCTAAAAGGGACATGGGCAAAACAAACAGGGGATTGGACCCAGAATGCAGACACCAAAGCTGAGCAGGTACAGTTTAGAGTTTATTTAGGCAACGGCAAAAAAATTATACAATTACAGTTTTATAATATCTCAGTCCCTCATTTTTATGTCATTTTGGACAACAACAACATCTGGTCTGCCAAACAAATAAAAATTAATTATAGATTTCTTTACCAAGTCAGAACAAAATATCTCTGATGAAGGAGGTCTGGTGCTTTCTCTCTTAAGACCCATGTAGTGGAATAAAGACAACATAAAATCATCAATGCAAATAAATCAAGAAATTCTGCATGCAGAGTAAGAAGAGTCAGCTGCTGGTAGGTCGCAGGATTTGGCAATGAAATTCAAGAACAAGCCACAGCACACTGAAATTACTTCACTATTTGACACTACTACTTCAGCTTCGCATTGTGTGAACCTGAAGAAGTCACAAGTGTAACTCAACACAATATATTTAGCTTGGTAAAGTCATTTCAGTGTGCGTGGCTTGTTTTTGATTTTTGATTGCCAAATCCTGCAACAATCAGTACCTGACTGTTGTTGTGCAACAGGGAATTTCTTGAAGTATTGTCTATAGATGGAAACACTGCTGGGAGGTTCTCTTGCCCCTGATTGCGCACCACTTTGCAGACTATTATAGATACTTGAACTGATGAACACCTGAACCAAGCATTGTGCCTGTTTTTCCATTTTCATGCAGATACATGTCAGTTCAGGTTAACAAAAGTCATCCTGAGCAGTGATAGCCTCCATGGCTAAACAGACACAGGAAGGAGCGCCACCTAAAGAAACTCAAACATTTACACAGCAACTAATGAGAAGACGTCAAAGTACCACCCACAATGTTTGATTGACAGCTGATCTCTGTGCAGTGAAGAAATGCCACAACAATCAGCTCTCAGCAACAAACATGAAGACAAAAAAGTTTAAGGATTAAAACACAGAATTTAACCAACTGTCCCTGAAATGACTTCTGACTATTTGAGTTTACAGAACTCAGCAGTGGCTCCACAAGAATAATACAACTGAAGTCCAGCATAGAGAGGCTGAGTGAATGTGGTCTGGACTCTGTGGAGGAGAGTCATGGTTTCAGAGATGCTGTAGAAGGACAGAATACCTGCACTGTGATCCAGGTACACTCCTATTCTGGAGGACTGAGGACCTGAGACGGGAGTGCAGCGTTTATTGTACCATAAGTGATAACCATTGTCATCACATTTTAATGCCCAAGATATGTCATTGTTTCCAAATCCACAATCATCTGACCACCCTGCTCTGCCGATATTCTTGTAGGAGACTGCTACATCACTTTCTTCCCCTCTCAACTCCACCTCCCAGTAACAACGTCCAGTCAGACCCTCTCTACTCAGGACCTGACAGTAATCAGTGAATCTGTCTGGGTGACTACAATAAGACTGTTGTTGCCACATTGCTGTTGCTTTTCTGTTCCTCTCAGATAAAAACAGCCATGTGTTTGCTGTGTTTGGATCAAGTGTGATTTTACGTGAATATTTTAAGAATCCAGCTCTGGTCTTGGGCTCTGGTTGTGGTTCTGACAGTAAAACATCCACTTTGTCACTGTCACGTTTGTCCATTTCTCTCTCAGAACGTCCTGTAGTTTGTCTCTGACTTCTGACACAGCTGCTGTCACATCCTCAAAGTAGCGCAGAGGACGGATGTTGATGCTGGATGAGTCTGTAGATTCACTGAGTGCTGACAGTGAGGGGTAGTTGTGTAGAAACTGGGTGTGATCCTCTGTGAGTGAGAGCTGCTTCAGCTCAGCGTCTTTCCTCTTCAGCTCAGTGATCTCCTGCTCCAGCTTCTCCTGAAGCTCTTTGACTCGACTCACTTCAGTGTCCTGCTGGGATCTGAGCTGCCGCTTCACATCGGACCTTCTTTTCTCCATCAGACGGATCAGCTCGGTGAAGATCTTCTCACTGTCCTCCACTGCTTTATCAGCAGAGCCATTGATAGCCTCCACCTCCTGCTGAAGCACCTTCACATCTTTCTCTCTGTCCTGGATTCTCTGCTGGATGTTTTGGCGACTCACTTCCTGGAGCTTCTCAGAGGGCTCCACCAGCTTGTGTTTTTTAAAGGCAGAGGATTTATAATGAGGCTGCAGGTGTTTCTACAGTAAGAGGCCAGACAGACCAGACAGGACTTGAGGGCTTTCAGTTTTCTCCCAGTGCAGACATCACAGGCCACATCTTCAGGTCCAGCATAGCAGTGATCAGCAGGAGCAGCTTGGAGTCCAGTCTTCTTCAGTTCCTCCACTAAATCTGCTAACATGGTGTTTTTCACCAGGACTGGCCTCGGTCTAAAGGTCTGCCTACACTGAGGGCAGCTGTGGATTTCCTTTCCATCCTCCAAATCCCAGTGGGTTTTAATACAGTTCATGCAGTAGCTGTGTCCACAGGGAATAGTCACCGGATCCTTCAGTAGATCCAGACAGATGGAACAAGAGAAGGTTTCTCGGTCCAGTTTTACTCTTTTCTGCGCCATTTTTCCTCTCAGAGCTTTGATCCAATCAGCATGTGTTTCTGCAGCGTCTGTCAGCTCCTAAACTTCACCACTCGTCTTCAAACTGTAGCTCTGAAGGGAAGGGAACAAGGAAATATAAGTTATGAACAGACTGGAGCTTGTTGTGTTGGAGAGAAACTCAACTACATTTTTCTCAAAGCTTTAGTTACTAATTAATTTACTGAGTAAACGTTTTTATCCCCTTACTGTGCAGTGAAAACCATGTATCTCCAAATTTGATGACTTTGTTTTATCCTGATAAACTACTTCTTAAGCTAAATAAACTATTTAAACCTGTCTTGGATTAAGTGGAAAATGCATCATCATGAAGCTGAAAAAGGCTTGTTTTTCTGGGCTAATTTTAGAGATGGAGATACATGGTGCTCATAGGACAGCTGAACTTGAAATAATAATAATAATAATAATGAAAATATGATGCATTGCTGTAGATTAAACTACCCTGCAGCATGTAAACTAATAGTATTTTCACAGTGTGTATTAGTACTTTTCCTCCAGTAAATGATCAGAGTACTTCTCCCACCACTGGTTCTTCTGTTACCCAGCAGGGACTCGCTCACACACACTTTAACAGTTTCTACTCTGCACAAAACTGAACTCTAACTTCCTCTAAATGTGACAGGAACATTGTTTTTACACTCAGCAAGTTCTTCCAGCCACGTTAACTCTGTTTAAGATCCACAACTTACCTGAAACACCTGGAGAAACAATCAGGAGAGTGAGGAGGTGAAGTTTCCTCAGAGAGAACTTCAGTCTAATGAGGAAAACCAGGGATTTTATTCAGCAGCCATGTGGGTGGAGACAGAAGCAATCGAGCTCAGGCTTTCAGATTCAGACCACCCTGTAGATCACAGATCAACACTAGTGCAGTTTAAACTGAACAGTAAAACATAAAAGAAACAATTTAAAACAAACACGTTTTTAGTATTTTAACACTCCCTAGTTAGTTTCAACATTGTTGAGTTGGCCTGTAATTCAGTTTAATCAAACGTTTTATTGATTACAATATTAATTATTAGCCATTAATACATGAAAGACAGATCCATTAATCACTGCTGTAAAGATGATGAAACTCCAATAATGTAATAAAATATAATGAAACTATATTATTGTAAGTAATAAGTTACTTGTTCATCTCTGAATCTCACAGGACATGAATGTATTGCTCTCTCTAGGCTGAAGCCCCCTCCCTTTATAACTTATTGTAGACTGAACTAGGAAGCTTTGAATGGAGAAATGAAAGACTTGACATGATGCCACTTTGTTTTGATTGTATCTGCCGTTGGAGAGTTTTGTGCTCAGCTCCCTCATAGTCTCTATATTCTGCCAGTATCTGCAATCTCGCACAAACAATTCAGGTTGTTGTCACAGTGGTTGGAGATGAATACACCGTGTAAATGCATGGAGGAGGGGTACTGACTGGGGCAACTTGGTCTGGTCTCTAAAGGTGTGAAGGCGTATCCATACAAATAGCTGGGCTATTGCTGGTGACCTGAGGATGGCCATCAGGATGCTAATGCCTAAGTGCTTTATTGGATTAAAGACAAAGAAGATCTAGTTTTGTGTAGACCAACAACAAAACCGCGATTTGATGAGCCCAGGACAGGATTAGCATGATGTCCATATTCTGTTCAACACAAACAAAAACGGATCTGATCCAATTCAACCAATGTATTTACATTTATTCATTTGTCTGTGAAGATTCTCAGTCATCCAGGTCATAGTCATCCAAAGAAGGGCAAATGGACTTGGTTGAAGATACTAGAAGATGTTTCGTCCCTCATCCAAGGGACTTCTTCAGTTCTTTATTCATTTGGCAGATGCTTTTATCCAAAGTGACTTACATTTGAGGAACAACATACAAGCATCAACAAAGCACCAATACAGCATGAGATCTACAACTGACAATACATATTAGTAAGAGCAGCACTAAAAACTAGTAAGAGCTCATAGCACGTATGGCATCAATGGGGTAAATACATAGGGGAGGAAGTAAGAGTTAACAAAAAAAGTGCTACAAATACAAGAGAATTGTAAGAGGGTAGAAGAAGAAGAGCAAAGGAAGTGCATGTTAGAGGTTAGGGGTTAGGTTATAAAATAAAAGTGTTTATTGGAGGTTTGTTGGAGGAGCGTAGTGGCCGAGAAGGAACGTAGGCTTGTATTATTAAGTTTAGATAGATGGTGCAGACTCAGTAGTCACCCTGTATGCAGCATCAGTGAATTTAATTTGATTCTAGAGGTCACTGGGAGAGAGAGGAGGTCAGATGGACATGATCCTTTTGGGCAGACACGCTGCTACATTCTGAACCATTTGTAGGGGTTTCATTGCACAAGCTGGAAGACCTGCTAGGAGGTCATGCAACAGTCAAGGCGAGATATAACCAGATGGTTGGAGTGATGATTGAGGAGTCAATTTGTAGTTTCATGTTATGGTGGATAGATAGCTTGGCTGAAATGACCAAGAGTTCCATCTTAGAGAGGTTTAGTTGGATGTGGCAAGCCTTCATCCATGCAGATATGTCGGAGAGACAGTCGGGAAAGATAGGTAGAGTTGTGTATCGTCTGCGTAGTAGTGGTAAGAAAAGCCATGCGAGCGAATGTTCGGCCCCAGTGAGGTGGTGTAAATTGAGAGGAGAATTTCCACAGAGATATACATTCTATGGTCTTTGCTAATTACAGTGGAACCAGGGCCATAGCCAGGGTTTAGAAATTAGTGAGGTCCAGATTTTGTTTCTTTTAATAGAGCTTATTTACACTAATGTTCGAGAGCCTCAGCAGATCTGTGCTTCTGAAACTCTGTCAGGCCTCCGGTGACTTTGCTTTCTAGCTCATCTGAGATTCAGTTGATATGTATCCCTGAGACTATGTTGGCCTTCCAAGGACAGAGACTGACTGACAAATGCTATCCTGCTCTAAACATGAACTCTCTACTTTGTGGTGTTTCAGGATGAAAACTGCCTCAGTTATACTCTCATGTTGGTTTCACATTTTCTCCATCAGCTCTGTATGATACCCTGGAATGAAGACAGGAAGGAAAGACTTTGTTCATGTTTGTTTATTCATCATGTAAAGCTTCAGTTTGTTCACACATCCCATCAGTAAAGTCTGTTAAATGACTCTTGTTCAATGATTTCAGGTACAGATTCACTTCATCCACACAATCAGTGGGTTTGAGCAGAATCTCTAATACATCAATTCAAATATTGAACAAGCATTTAGAGCTCAGAGAAGTTTCCATTTTCATGCAGAGAAATGTCAGTTCAGGTGAACAAAAGTCATCCTGAGCAGTGATAGCCTCCATGGCTAAACAGACACAGGAAGGAGCTCCACCTAAAGAAACTCAAACATTTACACAGCAACTAATGACCAGACGTCAAAGTACCACCCACAATGTTTGATTGACAGCTGATCTCTGTGCAGTGAAGAAATGCCACAACAATCAGCTCTCAGCAACAAACATGAAGACAAAACAAGTTTAAGGATTAAAACACAGAATTTAACCACTGTCCCTGAAATGACTTCTGACTATTTGAGTTTACAGAACTCAGCAGTGGCTCCACAAGAATAATACAACTGAAGTCCAGCATAGAGAGGCTGAGTGAATGTGGTCTGGACTCTGTGGAGGAGAGTCATGGTTTCAGAGATGCTGTAGAAGGACAGAATACCTGCACTGTGATCCAGGTACACTCCGACTCTGGAGGACCAAGGACCTGAGACGGGAGTGCAGCGTTTATTGTACCATAAGTGATAACCATTGTCATCACATTTTAATGCCCAAGATATGTCATTGTTTCCAAATCCACAATCATCTGACCACCCTGCTCTGCCGATATTCTTGTAGGAGACTGCTACATCACTTTCTTCCCCTCTCAACTCCACCTCCCAGTAACAACGTCCAGTCAGACCCTCTCTACTCAGGACCTGACAGTAATCAGTGAATCTGTCTGGGTGACTACAATAAGACTGTTGTTGCCACATTGCTGTTGCTTTTCTGTTCCTCTCAGATAAAAACAGCCATGTGTTTGCTGTGTTTGGATCAAGTGTGATTTTACGTGAATATTTTAAGAATCCAGCTCTGGTCTTGGGCTCTGGTTCTGACAGTAAAACATCCACTTCAGTCACTGTCAGTGAGACGTTTGTCCATTTCTCTCTCAGAACGTCCTGTAGTTTGTCTCTGACTTCTAACACAGCTGCTGTCACGTCCTCAAAGTAGCGCAGAGGACGGATGTTGATGCTGGATGAGTCTGTAGATTCACTGAGTGCTGACAGTGAGGGGTAGTTGTGTAGAAACTGGGTGTGATCCTCTGTGAGTGAGAGCTGCTTCAGCTCAGCGTCTTTCCTCTTCAGCTCAGTGATCTCCTGCTCCAGCTTCTCCTGAAGCTCTTTGACTCGACTCACTTCAGTGTCCTGCTGGGATCTGAGCTGCCGCTTCACATCGGACCTTCTTTTCTCCATCAGACGGATCAGCTCGGTGAAGATCTTCTCACTGTCCTCCACTGCTTTATCAGCAGAGCCATTGATAGCCTCCACCTCCTGCTGAAGCACCTTCACATCTTTCTCTCTGTCCTGGATTCTCTGCTGGATGTTTTGGCGACTCACTTCCTGGAGCTTCTCAGAGGGCTCCACCAGCTTGTGTTTTTTAAAGGCAGAGGATTTATAATGAGGCTGCAGGTGTTTCTCACAGTAAGAGGCCAGACAGACCAGACAGGACTTGAGGGCTTTCAGTTTTCTCCCAGTGCAGACATCACAGGCCACATCTTCAGGTCCAGCATAGCAGTGATCAGCAGGAGCAGCTTGGAGTCCAGTCTTCTTCAGTTCCTCCACTAAATCTGCTAACATGGTGTTTTTCACCAGGACAGGCCTCGGTCTAAAGGTCTGCCTACACTGAGGGCAGCTGTGGATTTCCTTTCCGTCCTCCAAATCCCAGTGGGTTTTAATACAGTTCATGCAGTAGCTGTGTCCACAGGGAATAGTCACCGGATCCTTCAGTAGATCCAGACAGATGGAACAAGAGAAGGTTTCTCGGTCCAGTTTTACTCTTTTCTGCGCCATTTTTCCTCTCAGAGCTTTGATCCAATCAGCATGTGTTTCTGCAGCGTCTGTCAACTCCTGCACTTCACCACTCGTCTTAAAACTTTAGATCTGAAGGGAAGGGAACAAAGAAATACAAGTTATGGACAGAGTGGAGCTTGTTGTGTTGGAGAGAAACTCAACTACATTTTTCTCAAAGCTTTAGTTACTAATTAATTTACTGAGTAAACGTTTTTATCCCCTTACTGTGCAGTGAAAACCATGTATCTCCAAATTTGATGACTTTCAGCTGAACTTGAAATAATAATAATAATAATAATGAAAATATGATGCATTGCTGTAGATTAAACTACCCTGCAGCATGTAAACTAATAGTATTTTCACAGTGTGTATTAGTACTTTTCCTCCAGTAAATGATCAGAGTACTTCTCCCACCACTGGTTCTTCTGTTACCCAGCAGGGACTCGCTCACACACACTTTAACAGTTTCTACTCTGCACAAAACTGAACTCTAACTTCCTCTAAATGTGACAGGAACATTGTTTTTACACTCAGCAAGTTCTTCCAGCCACGTTAACTCTGTTTAAGATCCACAACTTACCTGAAACACCTGGAGAAACAATCAGGAGAGTGAGGAGGTGAAGTTTCCTCAGAGAGAACTTCAGTCTAATGAGGAAAACCAGGGATTTTATTCAGCAGCCATGTGGGTGGAGACAGAAGCAATCGAGCTCAGGCTTTCAGATTCAGACCACCCTGTAGATCACAGATCAACACTAGTGCAGTTTAAACTGAACAGTAAAACATAAAAGAAACACTTTAAAACAAACACGTTTTTAGCATTTTAACACTCCCTAGTTAGTTTTCAACATTGTTGAGTTGTCCTGTAATTCAGTTTAATCAAACGTTTTATTGATTACAATATTAATTATTAGCCATTAATACATGAAAGCCAGATCCATTAATCACTGCTGTAAAGATGATGAAACTCCAATAATGTAATAAAATATAATGAAACTATATTATTGTAAGTAATAAGTTACTTGTTCATCTCTGAATCTCACAGGACATGAATGTATTGCTCTCTCTAGGCTGAAGCCCCCTCCCTTTATAACTTATTGTAGACTGAACTAGGAAGCTTTGAATGGAGAAATGAAAGACTTGACATGATGCCACTTTGTTTTGATTGTATCTGCCGTTGGAGAGTTTTGTGCTCAGCTCCCTCATAGTCTCTATATTCTGCCAGTATCTGCAATCTCGCACAAACAATTCAGGTTGTTGTCACAGTGGTTGGAGATGAATACACCGTGTAAATGCATGGAGGAGGGGTACTGACTGGGGCAACTTGGTCGGGTCTCTAAAGGTGTGAAGGCGTATCCATACAAATAGCTGGGCTATTGCTGGTGACCTGAGGATGGCCATCAGGATGCTAATGCCTAAGTGCTTTATTGGATTAAAGACAAAGAAGATCTAGTTTTGTGTAGACCAACAACAAAACCGCGATTTGATGAGCCCAGGACAGGATTAGCATGATGTCCATATTCTGTTCAACACAAACAAAAACTGACCTGATCCAACCCAATGTAATTACCACAAAGATAAACAGTATATGAATTGTAGTATATAAATTGGTGAAGTTCAGATATTTTGTTTCTTTCAATAAAACTTATTTATTGTGATTTAGACTAAACTTGAACACCAAAGACATGTTGGCAGATTTGTTTTATTCCAGCTGAACTATTTGCTCTTCTTGTATTTGTGACATTAATCAAACTAAACTGTCTTAAATTGCTGTAAAATCATCATCTCTTATTTAAAGTGTAAATAAAGGAGGGCAAACTAAAGTGAAACCTCCAGTAAGAAAGAATCAGAAGCTGTTGTTAAATTTGTAGGGTTAGTTCCCGTAGAAGTGTCTACCTCTCGTCTTGTTGTACATGATTTATTACCCCCTTTGATTTCCTGATGCTTGGGCCTGTGTGTGTATTTATTGTTAGCACCTTTGGTCTGCATCAGATTATTAGCTAGCATCTTGTCAGTGACAATGTCAGTCCCTCGTGTTCGGTTCATTGCTTTTCATTCGGACTTTAGATTCTTTTGGCCTAATTTTGGTTTCTTTGAATTGTAGATTATAATTGTTACCGTTCAGGATTACTGTAATGTTTGCTTTTAGACACATCAAAGCTGCATGGGGGAAATTTACTTAGAACAGATCGAGTTTATCTGTTGGTTATGACTTAAATGTTACCCAGCTGCTCATGTAAATGTGTGATAGAGTAATGCCATATCTAATTCATCTCTATTAAATAAGTTTCAGGTCCAAAGAAGGCTATTTACACTTATTACTGTTACTGCACTGTGGATTGGTTCAATTTGAGTGTGATTTTGCTCTGTAGTTTCCCTTACATACAAACATACATACATATCTAATCTTTTGAAGGATCCTACTTAAAGTAGCTACCGTCCGAATTTAATAACTTAATGGTGTAATATATGGAGTAATGATTTCTATATGTATGGATGATTGCTTTTATTTTACTATATTTTCATGTGTGTATATCTGTGGGTATATAACATAGCCATTTAGGAAACATCTTCATTTTTATTTAATTTATTACAGCCAATGAATGCAGAAAGTTAATTGGGTCAGAATATAGCAAATATTATCAATATCATGAAATAATTGAGTTTACGGTATGCTTTGGTGCCTAGATCAGCCTTAAACCTGTAGACCACTACTGTCCTTTAGACCACTACTGATCTGTAGACTACTACTGACCCTCGAATTAGCTGCCCTTCCAATCCTCTGCTTCTTTCTCTCCTAAAACATCTTCAAATATCCATCCGAATGAATAGAAGGATATGCCGGTACAACAGCATTAACAGGGACACTATGACATTTAGTTTTCACTGAAAACAACATTCTATGGGGACTTAAATTGTTTTGAAATAGGCTACTAGAGATAGGTATTAAAGGTGTTGAAACTACCAACACTAGTGTTTTACAGTGTTTGTTGCCAACTAAAATATCCCATTTCCTTTACCTCAAGTAAATGTAGCTTAAATTCAGCAAGTAACAACAACTTTTCACTCTGTACCACTCACTAGTTCCTCCTGTGTGTGTGTCATAATGTTGCTCAGCAGCTGGTAGAGCAGAAATGCAGCCTCCCTCAGGGTCCTAGTGCCTGACCACAAGAAGGATTTAAATTGTGAAGCAGAGGAAGCAAACAAACAATTATTTTAAGCCAATAAATAGAAATTATATTTGCATTATTCTATAGCATTTATCAATATTCTTGCTTATCTTTGTTTAGTACGTGTCTGCAGTGTAAATTTTAAAAAATCCATTAAAAAAAATCTAAATCCAATTTTTATTTTTCTTATTGTTATTTAGGGGGGCTTAGGACCATGTCAGGGTAGCTTCAGCCCCCCTAAAATAGGCCTAAGGATGTCCATTCCTATGATGTAATAAACGATAAACACTGTGAAATTGAAATCCTCTGTCTAGTTTAACACACTTCTCTGCCCTTCTTTTTCAGCAGTTACCCACCCAAAACCCTACGCAGAGTCGCAGTCTAACACACTTCTCTGCTCCTCCATTTCAGGAGGTACTTAGTGAAAATCCTATAGTGACGGTGTCTGTCCCCCGACCATCGAAATTATTTAAAAAGGTAAACAGAAGAGGAGCTGTGCATAAAAACCTTATAAAAATTAAAACCACAAGAGCAATAGTGCAAACAAATAGGAGAGTTAAATGTGGACTCTTAAACATCAGATCTCTCTCTTCTAAAGGTGTACTAGTAAATGAACTAATATCAGATTATGATATTGATTTATTTGGTCTTACTGAAACCTGGCTGGGTGATGGAGAATATGTTAGCCTAAATGAATCCACCCCTCCCAGTCATATTAATACTCACATTCCTCGAGGCACAGGCCGAGGAGGTGGAGTTGCAGCTATCTTCGACTCTAGCCTACTAATCAGCTCTAAACCTAAACCAAACTATAACTCATTTGAAAGTCTTGTTCTTAGTCTTTCGCACCCAAGTTGGAAATCACTGCAACCAATTCTCTTATAGTGTACCGAGCACCTGGCCCGTATTCTGAATTCTTATCTGAATTTGCAGAGTTTTTGTCAACTTTAGTCCTTAAAACGGACAAAGTTATTATTGTAGGGATTTTAATATTCATGTGGACGTTGAGAATGACAGCTTTAGTACTGCGTTTATCTCGCTGTTAGATTCCATTGGCTTCTCTCAGAGTGTTCATGAACCGACTCACTGTTTTAACCACACCCTCGACCTTGTTTTGGTGTATGGTATTGAAATTGAACATTTAGTGGTGTTCCCACAGAATCCCTCTTTGTCCGACCACTGTTTGATAACTTTTGAGTTTGTATTGCTGAACTACTCGCCATTGGGCAAAAATTTCTATACAAGATGTCTGTCTGATAGTGCTGTAGCTAAATTTAAGGATGCGATTCCATCAGCTCTAAATACATTATCTAGTCACAAAGTAACGGAGGACTCCTATGCTAGTTTCAGTCCCTCCCAAATCGATCATCTTGTTGATAGTGCTGCAGGCTCACTGCGAATGACACTCGACTCTGTAGCCCCTCTAAAAAAGAAAATACTAAAACAAAGACGGTTAGCTCCATGGTATAATACTGAAACTCGCAAATTAAAGCAAATATCGCGGAAACTTGAGAGAATTGGCGTTCCACCAAAGTGGAAAATTCTCGTTTAATTTAGCAAGATAGTCTTAAAACTTATAGGAAGGCCCTCCGTAATGCTAGAGCAGCGTACTACTCGTCATTAATAGAGGAAAATAGGAACAACCCCAAGTTTCTTTTCAGCACTGTAGCCAGGCTGACAGAGAGTCACAGCTCTATTGAGCCAAGTATTCCCATAGCTCTCAGTAGTTACGATTTCTTGAGCTTCTTTAATGATAAAATTCTAGCTATTAGAGACAAAATTCACCAAGACCTGCCCTCAACTGGCACCGACTTATCTCTTAACTCAGGAACCTTAGAAACAGCTGTAGAACCAGATACACGTTTAGACTGTTTTGCTTCCCTCAATCTTTACCAACTAACTTCAATAATTTCTTCATCTAAACCATCAACCTGCCTCTTAGACCCCATCCCGACTAGGCTGCTTAAAGATGTTTTACCCTTAGTCAACACCTCTATACTAGATATGATCAATCTATCTTTATCAACAGGCTATGTACCACAGTACTTTAAAGTAGCTGTAATTAAACCTCTTCTGAAAAAGCCCAAACTTGATCCGGATGTTTTAGCCAACTATAGACCTATATCTTACCTTCCATTTCTCTCTAAGGTTCTGGAGAAAGCAGTTGCTAAACAGCTGTGTGACTTTCTACAGAGCAATAGTTTATTTGAGGATTTTCAGTCAGGATTTAGAGCTCATCATAGCACAGAGACAGCACTGGTGAAAATTACTAACGACCTCCTTATTGCTTCAGACAAAGGACTTGTCTCTGTACTGGTTTTATTAGATCTTAGTGCTGCATTTGATACCATTGACCATCAGATCCTATTGATCAGAGACTGGAATATTTCATTGGCATTAAAGGAAGCTGGTTTAAGTCCTATTTATCAGATCGATTCCAGTTTGTAAATGTTAACGATGAGTCCTCCATGCACTGTCCTCGGACCAATCCTCTTCACTTTATATGTCCTCTTCCCAATCCTCTTCAGGAAACATTCCTCTTTATTGTATCAGATGAGCAAGCCAGATGAAGTCCTCTCATTCCAGTTAGCTAAACTTCAATTATGTGCCTCGATCAGATGAAACTCATCAGTTAGCTAAACTTCAAATGTGCCTTCAGGATGTTAAAACCTGGATGACCTGTAATTTTCTCATGTTAAACTCAGATAAAACTGAAGTTATTGCTCTGGGGCCTAAGCACCTCCGTGACACATTATCTAAAGATATAGTTTCCCTTGATGGCATCGCCCTGGCCTCCAGCACCACTGTGAGGAATCTTGGAGTTATCTTTGATCAGGACATGTCATTTAAGTCTCACATTAAGCAAATTTCAAGGACCGCCTTTTTTCACCTACGTAATATTGCGAAAATCAGGAACATCCTGTCTAAAAATGATGCAGAAAAACTAGTCCATGCATTTGTTACTTCTAGGCTGGATTACTGCAATTCCTTATTATCAGGCTGCTCAAAAAAGTCCGTTAAGACTCTTCAGCTGATCCAGAATGCTGCAGCACGTGTTCTGACAGGAACCAGGAAAAGAGATCACATTTCTCCTGTTTTAGCTTCTTTGCATTGGCTTACCAGTGTAATGGACCCAGCGGACGTTAAATGATTGACAGAGGATTATGAAGAGGTGTCCTCCACCTTCAGTAGACTTTACTCTGACATCCAGAACTCCACTGACTTGAGACGCAGGCTTTTTGTCTATACGCTGCTGGTTAAGACAGTTCTCTCCTGACCCAGGCTTTGGACTTTTCCAGCCATACTTGAGCATTTAACTGGGATTTAATATCTTAAAATGGACTTGCAGTATGTATTATTCACCTGCTAGTGATCCACCTGCATCTAGCCAGCTAGCATCCTCACTGCTAGATATTTGTCTTCTTCTCAGCATGTTAGCAACAACCCATCACCTCAGTAGCTCCATCACCAGGTCAATATTTTAATGTGTGTAGTATTTAGGTTCATGACCAAATACCTGCAGAACTAATGACTTGCTGATGTTAGTATTTAGTCGACAGTTTCTTCTGTGGCTCTGAGCATCATCTTGTGTCAGGGTTACACAGATGTTTTGAATTGGGACTGATTACTTACTTAAACTTTATTTGTCCCCATACGGCAATTGGTTCTGCAGCAAGACACAGGACAGACATCATTACAAGACTAAAATACATAAATTACAAAAGGTTTAAATGGCAACACAGGGGAACATTTCCACAACAATCACCATCATCAGTACCATTCTTGCTATAACACCATCACTATTTAATTGTTCGATTATTTACTTCTCCGGACTGAGTTTAAAAAGGAGATGGCAGTCGGAATAAGTGAGTGCCTTTATCTATTGCTCTTTACTGGGGGCAATCTAAACCGGGAACCAGAAGGCAGGAGCTGAAACTCCAAATGAAGGGGGTGGGTGCTGTCAGAAATAGTTGATTTGGCCTTCCTAATGGTCGGTCTGTTATACAGGTCAGTGAGGCTACATTGCTGGACAACTAGGATTTTACTCTGACTTTCACTATATTGGAAAGAGCAGTTTTGGCCTTGACTCCAGTGTTTCAATCCTGTTTATGCCTTCTTTCTGTTTGGTCGTATGACTGAACATAGTTTATAGTGGTGGAAAGGAACTAAGTACTTGACTAAAACACAAATTCATGGTTCCTGTACCAGACATATCTGAATACTGCAAGTTTTGTGTGTGTTAATGGTTTCTTCCAGGATAGGGACCGTCCCTGTGTCAGTTACTTCTTAACTTTTAACCCGCACCTGGATGAGGTGCTGCTGATAACGAGAATACAGCATATCCTGCAGCTGTGAGGAACATTTATCATTACGGTTTTAAATGCATTTCTTTTTTGCCAATTGCAGATCAATTAGAAAAAACATTGTTCACGTTTGTTTATTCATCATGTAAACTTTCAGTTTGTTCACACATCCCATCAGTAAAGTCAAATGACTCTTGTTAAATGATTTCCAGGTACAGATTCACTTCATCCACACAAGCAGTGGGTTTGACTAGAATTTCAATTATTCAACAAACATTTAGAGCTCAGAGAAGTTTCCATTTTCATGCAGAGAAATGTCAGTTCAGGTAAACAAAAGTCATCCTGAGCAGTGATAGCCTCCATGGCTAAACAGACACAGGAAGGAGCGCCACCTAAAGAAACTCAAACATTTACACAGCAACTAATGAGAAGATGTCAAAGTACCACCCACAATGTTTGATTGACAGCTGATCTCTGTGCAGTGAAGAAATGCCACAACAATCAGCTCTCAGCAACAAACAAGACAAAATAAGTTTAAGGATTAAAACACAGAATTTAACCAACTGTCCCTGAAATGACTTCTGACTATTTGAGTTTACAGAACTCAGCAGTGTCTTCAGAAGAATAATAAAACTGAAAACCAGCATAGAGAGGCTGAGTGAATGTGGTCTGGACTCTGTGGAGGAGAGTCATGGTTTTAGAGATGCTGTAGAAGGACAGAATACCTTCACTGTGATCCAGGTACACTCCTACTCTGGAGGACTGAGGACCTGAGACGGGAGTTTGGACATTGTTGTGAAAAAAGGTATAACTGTCGTCGTCACATTTTAATGCCCAAGATTTGTCATTGAGTCCAAATGCACATTCATCCGACCACCCTGCTCTGCTGATATTCTTGTATGAGACTGCTACAAAAACTGATTCCCCTCTCCACTCCACCTCCCAGTAACAATGTCCAGTCAGACTCTCTCTACTCAGGACCTGACACCATTTGGTGAATCTGTCTGGGTGAATAGAATAAGGGTACGTTTCTCCTGTGAACGATGCTTTTCTGTTCCCCTCAGATAATAACAGCCCTGTGTTGCTGTGTTTGGATCCAGTGTGATTTCACCTGAATGTTTTAAGAATCCAGCTCTGGTCCTGGGCTCTGGTTCTGACAGTAAAACATCCACTTCAGTCACTGTCAGTGAGACGTTTGTCCAATTCTCTCTCAGAACGTCCTGTAGTTTGTCTCTGACTTCTGACACAGCTGCTGTCACGTCCTCAAAGTAGCGCAGAGGACGGATCTTGATGCTGGATGAGTCTGTAGATTCACTGAGTGCTGACAGTGAGGGGTAGTTGTGTAGAAACTGGGTGTGATCCTCTGTGAGTGAGAGCTGCTTCAGCTCAGTGCTCAGTGATCTCCTGCTCCAGCTTCTCCTGAAGCTCTTTGACTCGACTCACTTCAGTGTCCTGCTGGGATCTGAGCTGCCGCTTCACATCGGACCTTCTGTTCTTCATCAGACGGATCAGCTCAGTGAAGATCGTCTCACTGTCCTCCACTGCTTTATCAGCAGAGCCATTGATAGCCTCCATCTCAAGCTGAAGCACCTTCATATCTTTCTCTCTGTCCTGGATTCTCTGCTGGATGTTTTTTTGACTCACCTCCTGGAGCTTTTTGGAGGGCTCCACCAGCTTGTGTGTTTTAAATGTGGGTGATTCATAATGAGGCTGCAGGTGTTTCTTACAGTAAGAGGCCAGACAGACCAGACAGAACTTGAGGGCTTTCAGTTTTCTCCCAGTGCAGACATCACAGGCCAGATCTTCAGGTCCAGCATAGCAGTGATCAGCAGGAGCAGCTTGGAGTCCAGTCTTCTTCAGTTCCTCCACTAAATCTGCTAACATGGTGTTTTTCACCAGGACAGGCCTCGGTCTAAAGGTCTGCCTACACTGAGGGCAGCTGTGGATTTTCATCTCATCCTCCAAATCCCAGTGGGTTTTAATACAGTTCATGCAGTAGCTGTGTCCACAGGGAATAGTCACCGGATCCTTCAGTAGATCCAGACAGATGGAACAAGAGAAGGTTTCTCGGTCCAGTTTTACTCTTTTCTGCGCCATTTCTCCTCTCAGAGCTTTGATCCAATCAGCATGTGTTTCTGCAGCGTCTTTCAGCTCCTGCACTTCCCCACTCGTCCTCAAACTGTAGATCTGAAGGGAAGGGAACAAGGAAATATAAGTTATGGACAGAGTGGAGCTTGTTGTGTTGGAGAGAAACTCAACTACATTTTTCTCAAAGCTTTAGTTACTAATTAATTTACTGAGTAAACGTTTTTATCCCCTTACTGTGCAGTGAAAACCATGTATCTCCAAATTTGATGACTTTGTTTTATCCTGATAAACTACTTCTTAAGCTAAATAAACTATTTAAACCTGTCTTGGATTAAGTGGAAAATGCATCATCATGAAGCTGAAAAAGGCTTGTTTTTCTGGGCTAATTTTAGAGATGGAGATACATGGTGCTCATAGGACAGCTGAACTTGAAATAATAATAATAATAATAATAATAATAATGAAAATATGATGCATTGCTGTAGATTAAACTACCCTGCAGCATGTAAACTAATAGTATTTTCACAGTGTGTATTAGTACTTTTCCTCCAGTAAATGATCAGAGTACTTCTCCCACCACTGGTTCTTCTGTTACCCAGCAGGGACTCGCTCACACACACTTTAACAGTTTCTACTCTGCACAAAACTGAACTCTAACTTCTCTAAATATGACAGGAACATTGTTTTTACACTCAGCAAGTTCTTCCAGCCACGTTAACTCTGTTTAAGATCCACAACTTACCTGAAACACCTGGAGAAACAATCAGGAGAGTGAGGAGGTGAAGTTTCCTCAGAGAGAACTTCAGTCTAATGAGGAAAACCAGGGATTTTATTCAGCAGCCATGTGGGTGGAGACAGAAGCAATCGAGCTCAGGCTTTCAGATTCAGACCACCCTGTAGATCACAGATCAACACTAGTGCAGTTTAAACTGAACAGTAAAACATAAAAGAAACAATTTAAAACAAACACGTTTTTAGTATTTTAACACTCCCTAGTTAGTTTTCAACATTGTTGAGTTGTCCTGTAATTCAGTTTAATCAAACGTTTTATTGATTACAATATTAATTATTAGCCATTAATACATGAAAGACAGATCCATTAATCACTGCTGTAAAGATGATGGAACTCCAATAATGTAATAAAATATAATGAAACTATATTATTGTAAGTTCTAAGTTACTTGTTCATCTCTGAATCTCACAGGACATGAATGTATTGCTCTCTCTAGGCTGAAGCCCCCTCCCTTTATAACTTATTGTAGACTGAACTAGGAAGCTTTGAATGGAGAAATGAAAGACTTGACATGATGCCACTTTGTTTTGATTGTATCTGCCGTTGGAGAGTTTTGTGCTCAGCTCCCTCATAGTCTCTATATTCTGCCAGTATCTGCAATCTCGCACAAACAATTCAGGTTGTTGTCACAGTGGTTGGAGATGAATACACCGTGTAAATGCATGGAGGAGGGGTACTGACTGGGGCAACTTGGTCTGGTCTCTAAAGGTGTGAAGGCGTATCCATACAAATAGCTGGGCTATTGCTGGTGACCTGAGGATGGCCATCAGGATGCTAAGTGCTTTATTGGATTAAAGACAAAGAAGATCTAGTTTTGTGTAGACCAACAACAAAACCGCGATTTGATGAGCCCAGGACAGGATTAGCATGATGTCCATATTCTGTTCAACACAAACAAAAACTGACCTGATCCAATTCAACCAATGTATTTACATTTACTCATTTGGCAGATGCTTTTATCCAAAGCGACTTACATTTGAGGAACAACATACAAGCATCAACAAAGCACCAATACAGCACGACATCTACAACTGACAATACATACTAGTAAGAGCAGCACTAAAAACTAGTAAGAGCTCACAGCATGTATGGCATCAGTGGGGTAAATACGTAGGGGAGGAAGTAAGAGTTAACAAAAAAAGTGGGACAAATACAAGAGAATTGTAAGAGGGTAGAAGAAGAAGAGCAAAGGAAGTGCATGTTAGGGGTTAGGGATTAGGTTATAAAATAAAAGTGTTTATTGGAGGTTTGTTGGAGGAGCGTAGTGGCCGAGAAGGAACGTAGGCTTGTATTATAGAGTTCAGATAGATGGGTGCAGACTCAGTAGTCACCCTGTATGCAGCATCAGTGACATGAATTTGATTCTGGAGGCCACGGGGAGACAGCGGAGGTCACAAGGAGGGATATGATCCTTTTGCTGCGTTTTGAAACATTTGTAGGGGTTTCACCGCACAAGCTGGAAGACCTATGAGGCAGTCACTGCAACAGTTGAGGCGAGAGATAACCAGTTGGTTGGAGTGATGGTTGAA
The DNA here is from genome assembly GCF_014851395.1 of Micropterus salmoides. Classification (NCBI taxonomy): domain Eukaryota; kingdom Metazoa; phylum Chordata; class Actinopteri; order Centrarchiformes; family Centrarchidae; genus Micropterus; species Micropterus salmoides. The sequence continues at coordinate 30,817,258 of NW_024040485.1, read as the reverse complement.
GGGTCAATTTTTAGTTTCATGTTATGTTGGGTAGATTGCTTGGCTGGAATGACCTAGGGCCTGATTTACTAAAGGTTTGCGTGACGTCACTCTGCGTGCAACGTGTGCAAAGTTTGCACACGTTGCACGCAGAGTGACGTCTTTCAAAAGCGCAAGATAGCACCTGTTGTTCATTTAGTACTTTTGCCTTAATGAATATGCAATTTGGGGCGTAACATGCAAATACATTTATTTACTACACGCAATGTGATCTACCAAGCCTAAACACAATTTCATGTGAGTGCAACAGCCTCTGGATTTAATACGCTTGAATGGAAGGTGCAAACCGTTGCGGAGAGATGGCTTCTGTTATTGTTACCAGAAGGAGACACAGCTGTAATGAAAGAAATGCAGTAGCTGTGTCCACAGGGAATAGTCACCGGATCCTTCAGTAGATGCAGACAGATGGAACAAGAGAAGGTTTCTCGGTCAGGTGTTGGACAGAAAAACTGACCTGATCCAATTAAAAAAACTGTAGGGATAGAGAATCTCACAAAAATGATAACACTTCTCACATTTTAGTAAATATTTGATTATATTTTTTCATGTGACAACACTGAAGAAATGAAACTTTGCTACAATGTCAAGTAGTGAGTGTACAGCTTGTATAACAGTGTAAATTTTCTGTCCCCTCAGCCATTAATGTCTAAATCGTTGGAGACAAAAGTGAGGACACCCCTAAGTGAAAATGTCCAAATTGGGGCTAAAGTGTCAATATTTTTACATTTTGATATTTCAGTTAATTTAATTTAGGATAGAAGTTAAGCTATTGATGATTATAGTAGCAGTCCTTTGCAGATATGAATACCTACATATTTTACAGTTTTCTTAACAGATATATAATTTTTTTCCCTCAGTCTGATACAAACTTCTAATTTCACATTTAGATTTGTTAAGTATTAAACCGGAAGCCGATGAAAATTGGTCAATTAGGGACACAATATATTCAACCTGATATTTGTCCCTTAGATAAAGAGCTGTATCATCAGCAAACTGTGTCAACTCAACGTCCTTACCAAAAATGGACGTACCATTAGTAATTGGATTATGTTGAATATGTAATAAAAGTAATTGAACCACCAGCAGGAACAAAAAAGGGGAAATCAGAAAGCCCTGGTGAACTGATCTCAGTACAGGAAGTCTTTTTTCTGGTATTTGGGTAAAATATAACACAACTGTTGATATTTTTATAAAACATTAAAGATAAAATATTGGTCCAAAAATGTGGACTGACAATCAATATATAATATCAGTGTGTTGGGATTGATGTTATCAGAATATTCCAGCAAGTGTACAACAAGTCTTATATTATAGCTTAGTTAGACATAAAACCTGTTTGTGTTTCATTTATGATGCTATGAAGCCCATTTTTCAACCGCTTTCCAAAAATTAAGGACAAATTTTGTAATCAATGTTCAAGGGCGTAACAGGTCTCCAGTTTTCCATCAGTACATGAAGGCTTGCTCCATTCTTGAGGACATTTCCTTTTTGATAGTGCATTCTTTGAATAATTCAAATAAAAGGACTTTCAATAATGTCCCAAAAATGTAAATAAAATTCAAATCAAAGCCCATCATTGCCTGGAGATTTCTCCTTCTTTATTGAGCAAACAGCCTCAAAGATTTAGATTTGTAATAGGTCTTTCACATTTCAATGTCCAGAAATAGTCAGTGTGAATTCTTTAACAGACTCAAATCTATCATAATCACTGACCTGAGTATTTTATGAAATACTCTCATTTTTCAAAAATCACCAAACATCTATGAATGACAGTTGTTCACAGATAAATGCAGTATTTTTGAATCTTGAATGTGGGACTGATCTTACAGGTAGGCTACTCTATCTACAAGATCATCCAATGATCAAGTGTGCTTCCTTATATTTGTTTTTAAGGGCTTCCGGTTTCATACAAAGTTGTATAAATGTCATTTTTGCTTGAGATGTATTGTTGTAACTATAAAATTGCAAATTATAAAGAAGGAGATGTCTAAAACCAAGATGATTCTTCTACCCTCATCTGAGATCGGAGATTTAACAATGTCTCCTTTAAACTTGTTAAGAAGAATGGCGACACCTGCTGATTGTTGAGAGGCATCACAGAAATAACATCGATCACTCCATAGTGCTTTCCAAAACTTCACATCACTGTCCACTGAGTGAGTCTCTTGTAAAAAAAAAATCAATAGCTGCGTTTCGACCAACAAAAAACTACAACCTGGAACTAGGAATCTTTGGAGGAATTGACTGCATTTTCACGCAGGGACCTGGGTCTAAATGTATGTTTATTTTACCCCCCAAAAAGTCCCTGCTCGGGGTGTAGTACTTTCCAAAAGTACCCGTTCTTTGGGGAGGGTGGGGCTTGCTTTGCAGTGAAATTCAGAATAGGCAAGTAGAGGCTACTGGCTTTGACTGGAGAATGTTGAGTGTTTTTCTGCTACTGCTCCTCTCATTTCCACCGTTGTTTGCAAACCAATAAATCACAATCAACAGTCAGATAGCCACACAAGTCTCGCTGATGTCCTGAGTTAAAAAGTCAGCATTAAATGGATAGCTTGGAAATAGCAGCCAGTGTGCTGCAGTGTGTTTTTACAGTGAACAGCTGATGGAATTAAGATAAATACTGGGTCCTGAGTTGTTGTTTTAAGTTTTCATCAGTCAGGAAGTTTTTACACAGAGTCGGTCTCCTCCTCTCCAAAACAAGCAAAACAGCTGATAAAGCTAGGTAATAAAGCTCGTTAAAATCACATTCCTCAGGATGCTCAGGTGAAACAGATGTTAGTCTCGCCAGCTGATCTGCAGCTCTTGTTGGCTGGAAATGTTGTAATAACCTTCCAAACTGTCTCGATTTTACTTTTGTGTTGCTTTCTCTGTGCTAGAGGTATTTTAAGAACTTTATGGCTTTATCCAGTTTGTGTAACAAACTTTATCCTGTCTCTCTTCATTATACTCCTACACAAAAGAAGCTGCTTTAATGGTCAAGCACAGCCTGTAGTTTTTTTTTATTATATTCCAATCAAATCTGATGTTCATTTTTAAATGGTGCTCATGGTTAGTGGTTACAAATAATGACGCCTGTGCATCGGGTAGAGGTTCACATCAACCGGAGAATGAGTTTCAGGATCTCTCTATTACCAGGCCTCCTTATTTCATTTTCCTGGCATCTCTGTTGGACATATCAGTGCACGTGTTAACTTTGGTTAACAGCAAACAGTTCGTAGACCAGTCCACTCACTTCGGCTGATTAAAGTCCATGTTGTGACATTTGTTCAGATGTATAAACTTACTTGATGCAACTTTCAACTCCTTCATTTATCATTAAAATAGTCTCAATAAGTCATTTTAAACCACTGGTACTCAGAATCTAGGAACTCAGATGAAAGTACTTTATCTCCATCTTTTTCCACATTTCTGTTAACAGGAAGATAAAGAGACACCTCACTGAGCCTTCGGCAGCTTCAAACAGCATCAGTAAAGACAGATTTAAATATATTTAATATCACACACATTCAGTTTGTTCTCAGGAGTCACACGCTGTAACACTGACGCTGCATTCAGGTCACATGGGAAAGACACTAGAGAAGAGTTTTCCAGATCTCAAATATTATTCACATCATCTCTCAAGATGTAAGTTACAGATCCCTAAAAGGGACATGGGCAAAACAAACAGGGGATTGGACCCAGAATGCAGACACCAAAGCTGAGCAGGTACAGTTTAGAGTTTATTTAGGCAACGGCAAAAAAATTATACAATTACAGTTTTATAATATCTCAGTCCCTCATTTTTATGTCATTTTGGACAACAACAACATCTGGTCTGCCAAACAAATAAAAATTAATTATAGATTTCTTTACCAAGTCAGAACAAAATATCTCTGATGAAGGAGGTCTGGTGCTTTCTCTCTTAAGACCCATGTAGTGGAATAAAGACAACATAAAATCATCAATGCAAATAAATCAAGAAATTCTGCATGCAGAGTAAGAAGAGTCAGCTGCTGGTAGGTCGCAGGATTTGGCAATGAAATTCAAGAACAAGCCACAGCACACTGAAATTACTTCACTATTTGACACTACTACTTCAGCTTCGCATTGTGTGAACCTGAAGAAGTCACAAGTGTAACTCAACACAATATATTTAGCTTGGTAAAGTCATTTCAGTGTGCGGTGGCTTGTTTTTGATTTTTGATTGCCAAATCCTGCAACAATCAGTACCTGACTGTTGTTGTGCAACAGGGAATTTCTTGAAGTATTGTCTATAGATGGAAACACTGCTGGGAGGTTCTCTTGCCCCTGATTGCGCACCACTTTGCAGACTATTATAGATACTTGAACTGATGAACACCTGAACCAAGCATTGTGCCTGTTTTTCCATTTTCATGCAGATACATGTCAGTTCAGGTTAACAAAAGTCATCCTGAGCAGTGATAGCCTCCATGGCTAAACAGACACAGGAAGGAGCGCCACCTAAAGAAACTCAAACATTTACACAGCAACTAATGAGAAGACGTCAAAGTACCACCCACAATGTTTGATTGACAGCTGATCTCTGTGCAGTGAAGAAATGCCACAACAATCAGCTCTCAGCAACAAACATGAAGACAAAAGAAGTTTAAGGATTAAAACACAGAATTTAACCAACTGTCCCTGAAATGACTTCTGACTATTTGAGTTTACAGAACTCAGCAGTGGCTCCACAAGAATAATACAACTGAAGTCCAGCATAGAGAGGCTGAGTGAATGTGGTCTGGACTCTGTGGAGGAGAGTCATGGTTTCAGAGATGCTGTAGAAGGACAGAATACCTGCACTGTGATCCAGGTACACTCCTATTCTGGAGGACTGAGGACCTGAGACGGGAGTGCAGCGTTTATTGTACCATAAGTGATAACCATTGTCATCACATTTTAATGCCCAAGATATGTCATTGTTTCCAAATCCACAATCATCTGACCACCCTGCTCTGCCGATATTCTTGTAGGAGACTGCTACATCACTTTCTTCCCCTCTCAACTCCACCTCCCAGTAACAACGTCCAGTCAGACCCTCTCTACTCAGGACCTGACAGTAATCAGTGAATCTGTCTGGGTGACTACAATAAGACTGTTGTTGCCACATTGCTGTTGCTTTTCTGTTCCTCTCAGATAAAAACAGCCATGTGTTTGCTGTGTTTGGATCAAGTGTGATTTTACGTGAATATTTTAAGAATCCAGCTCTGGTCTTGGGCTCTGGTTCTGACAGTAAAACATCCACTTTGGTCACTGTCACGTTTGTCCATTTCTCTCTCAGAACGTCCTGTAGTTTGTCTCTGACTTCTGACACAGCTGCTGTCACATCCTCAAAGTAGCGCAGAGGACGGATGTTGATGCTGGATGAGTCTGTAGATTCACTGAGTGCTGACAGTGAGGGGTAGTTGTGTAGAAACTGGGTGTGATCCTCTGTGTGTGAGAGCTGCTTCAGCTCAGCGTCTTTCCTCTTCAGCTCAGTGATCTCCTGCTCCAGCTTCTCCTGAAGCTCTTTGACTCGACTCACTTCAGTGTCCTGCTGGGATCTGAGCTGCCGCTTCACATCGGACCTTCTTTTCTCCATCAGACGGATCAGCTCGGTGAAGATCTTCTCACTGTCCTCCACTGCTTTATCAGCAGAGCCATTGATAGCCTCCACCTCCTGCTGAAGCACCTTCACATCTTTCTCTCTGTCCTGGATTCTCTGCTGGATGTTTTGGCGACTCACTTCCTGGAGCTTCTCAGAGGGCTCCACCAGCTTGTGTTTTTTAAAGGCAGAGGATTTATAATGAGGCTGCAGGTGTTTCTTACAGTAAGAGGCCAGACAGACCAGACAGGACTTGAGGGCTTTCAGTTTTCTCCCAGTGCAGACATCACAGGCCACATCTTCAGGTCCAGCATAGCAGTGATCAGCAGGAGCAGCTTGGAGTCCAGTCTTCTTCAGTTCCTCCACTAAATCTGCTAACATGGTGTTTTTCACCAGGACTGGCCTCGGTCTAAAGGTCTGCCTACACTGAGGGCAGCTGTGGATTTCCTTTCCATCCTCCAAATCCCAGTGGGTTTTAATACAGTTCATGCAGTAGCTGTGTCCACAGGGAATAGTCACCGGATCCTTCAGTAGATCCAGACAGATGGAACAAGAGAAGGCTTCTCGGTCCAGTTTCACTCTTTTCTGCGCCATTTCTCCTCTCAGAGCTTTGATCCAATCAGCATGTGTTTCTGCAGCGTCTGTCAGCTCCTGCACTTCACCACTCGTCTTCAAACTGTAGCTCTGAAGGGAAGGGAACAAGGAAATATAAGTTATGAACAGACTGGAGCTTGTTGTGTTGGAGAGAAACTCAACTACATTTTTCTCAAAGCTTTAGTTACTAATTAATTTACTGAGTAAACGTTTTTATCCCCTTACTGTGCAGTGAAAACCATGTATCTCCAAATTTGATGACTTTGTTTTATCCTGATAAACTACTTCTTAAGCTAAATAAACTATTTAAACCTGTCTTGGATTAAGTGGAAAATGCATCATCATGAAGCTGAAAAAGGCTTGTTTTTCTGGGCTAATTTTAGAGATGGAGATACATGGTGCTCATAGGACAGCTGAACTTGAAATAATAATAATAATAATAATAATAATAAATAATAATAATAATAATAATAATAATAATGAAAATATGATGCATTGCTGTAGATTAAACTACCCTGCAGCATGTAAACTAATGGAGTATTTTCACAGTGTGTATTAGTACTTTTCCTCCAGTAAATGATCAGAGTACTTCTCCCACCACTGGTTCTTCTGTTACCCAGCAGGGACTCGCTCACACACACTTTAACAGTTTCTACTCTGCACAAAACTGAACTCTAACTTCCTCTAAATGTGACAGGAACATTGTTTTTACACTCAGCAAGTTCTTCCAGCCACGTTAACTCTGTTTAAGATCCACAACTTACCTGAAACACCTGGAGAAACAATCAGGAGAGTGAGGAGGTGAAGTTTCCTCAGAGAGAACTTCAGTCTAATGAGGAAAACCAGGGATTTTATTCAGCAGCCATGTGGGTGGAGACAGAAGCAATCGAGCTCAGGCTTTCAGATTCAGACCACCCTGTAGATCACAGATCAACACTAGTGCAGTTTAAACTGAACAGTAAAACATAAAAGAAACAATTTAAAACAAACACGTTTTTAGCATTTTAACACTCCCTAGTTAGTTTCAACATTGTTGAGTTGGCCTGTAATTCAGTTTAATCAAACGTTTTATTGATTACAATATTAATTATTAGCCATTAATACATGAAAGCCAGATCCATTAATCACTGCTGTAAAGATGATGAAACTCCAATAATGTAATAAAATATAATGAAACTATATTATTGTAAGTAATAAGTTACTTGTTCATCTCTGAATCTCACAGGACATGAATGTATTGCTCTCTCTAGGCTGAAGCCCCCTCCCTTTATAACTTATTGTAGACTGAACTAGGAAGCTTTGAATGGAGAAATGAAAGACTTGACATGATGCCACTTTGTTTTGATTGTATCTGCCGTTGGAGAGTTTTGTGCTCAGCTCCCTCATAGTCTCTATATTCTGCCAGTATCTGCAATCTCGCACAAACAATTCAGGTTGTTGTCACAGTGGTTGGAGATGAATACACCGTGTAAATGCATGGAGGAGGGGTACTGACTGGGGCAACTTGGTCTGGTCTCTAAAGGTGTGAAGGCGTATCCATACAAATAGCTGGGCTATTGCTGGTGACCTGAGGATGGCCATCAGGATGCTAATGCCTAAGTGCTTTATTGGATTAAAGACAAAGAAGATCTAGTTTTGTGTAGACCAACAACAAAACCGCGATTTGATGAGCCCAGGACAGGATTAGCATGATGTCCATATTCTGTTCAACACAAACAAAAACGGATCTGATCCAATTCAACCAATGTATTTACATTTATTCATTTGTCTGTGAAGATTCTCAGTCATCCAGGTCATAGTCATCCAAAGAAGGGCAAATGGACTTGGTTGAAGATACTAGAAGATGTTTCGTCCCTCATCCAAGGGACTTCTTCAGTTCTTTATTCATTTGGCAGATGCTTTTATCCAAAGTGACTTACATTTGAGGAACAACATACAAGCATCAACAAAGCACCAATACAGCATGAGATCTACAACTGACAATACATATTAGTAAGAGCAGCACTAAAAACTAGTAAGAGCTCATAGCACGTATGGCATCAATGGGGTAAATACATAGGGGAGGAAGTAAGAGTTAACAAAAAAAGTGCTACAAATACAAGAGAATTGTAAGAGGGTAGAAGAAGAAGAGCAAAGGAAGTGCATGTTAGAGGTTAGGGGTTAGGTTATAAAATAAAAGTGTTTATTGGAGGTTTGTTGGAGGAGCGTAGTGGCCGAGAAGGAACGTAGGCTTGTATTATTAAGTTTAGATAGATGGTGCAGACTCAGTAGTCACCCTGTATGCAGCATCAGTGAATTTAATTTGATTCTAGAGGTCACTGGGAGAGAGAGGAGGTCAGATGGACATGATCCTTTTGGGCAGACACGCTGCTACATTCTGAACCATTTGTAGGGGTTTCATTGCACAAGCTGGAAGACCTGCTAGGAGGTCATTGCAACAGTCAAGGCGAGATATAACCAGATGGTTGGAGTGATGGTTGAGGAGTCAATTTGTAGTTTCATGTTATGGTGGATAGATAGCTTGGCTGAAATGACCAAGAGTTCCATCTTAGAGAGGTTTAGTTGGATGTGGCAAGCCTTCATCCATGCAGATATGTCGGAGAGACAGTCGGGAAAGATAGGTAGAGTTGTGTATCGTCTGCGTAGTAGTGGTAAGAAAAGCCATGCGAGCGAATGTTCGGCCCCAGTGAGGTGGTGTAAATTGAGAGGAGAATTTCCACAGAGATATACATTCTATGGTCTTTGCTAATTACAGTGGAACCAGGGCCATAGCCAGGGTTTAGAAATTAGTGAGGTCCAGATTTTGTTTCTTTTAATAGAGCTTATTTACACTAATGTTCGAGAGCCTCAGCAGATCTGTGCTTCTGAAACTCTGTCAGGCCTCCGGTGACTTTGCTTTCTAGCTCATCTGAGATTCAGTTGATATGTATCCCTGAGACTATGTTGGCCTTCCAAGGACAGAGACTGACTGACAAATGCTATCCTGCTCTAAACATGAACTCTCTACTTTGTGGTGTTTCAGGATGAAAACTGCCTCAGTTATACTCTCATGTTGGTTTCACATTTTCTCCATCAGCTCTGTATGATACCCTGGAATGAAGACAGGAAGGAAAGACTTTGTTCATGTTTGTTTATTCATCATGTAAAGCTTCAGTTTGTTCACACATCCCATCAGTAAAGTCTGTTAAATGACTCTTGTTCAATGATTTCAGGTACAGATTCACTTCATCCACACAATCAGTGGGTTTGAGCAGAATCTCTAATACATCAATTCAAATATTGAACAAGCATTTAGAGCTCAGAGAAGTTTCCATTTTCATGCAGAGAAATGTCAGTTCAGGTGAACAAAAGTCATCCTGAGCAGTGATAGCCTCCATGGCTAAACAGACACAGGAAGGAGCTCCACCTAAAGAAACTCAAACATTTACACAGCAACTAATGACCAGACGTCAAAGTACCACCCACAATGTTTGATTGACAGCTGATCTCTGTGCAGTGAAGAAATGCCACAACAATCAGCTCTCAGCAACAAACATGAAGACAAAACAAGTTTAAGGATTAAAACACAGAATTTAACCAACTGTCCCTGAAATGACTTCTGACTATTTGAGTTTACAGAACTCAGCAGTGGCTCCACAAGAATAATACAACTGAAGTCCAGCATAGAGAGGCTGAGTGAATGTGGTCTGGACTCTGTGGAGGAGAGTCATGGTTTCAGAGATGCTGTAGAAGGACAGAATACCTGCACTGTGATCCAGGTACACTCCGACTCTGGAGGACCAAGGACCTGAGACGGGAGTGCAGCGTTTATTGTACCATAAGTGATAACCATTGTCATCACATTTTAATGCCCAAGATATGTCATTGTTTCCAAATCCACAATCATCTGACCACCCTGCTCTGCCGATATTCTTGTAGGAGACTGCTACATCACTTTCTTCCCCTCTCAACTCCACCTCCCAGTAACAACGTCCAGTCAGACCCTCTCTACTCAGGACCTGACAGTAATCAGTGAATCTGTCTGGGTGACTACAATAAGACTGTTGTTGCCACATTGCTGTTGCTTTTCTGTTCCTCTCAGATAAAAACAGCCATGTGTTTGCTGTGTTTGGATCAAGTGTGATTTTACGTGAATATTTTAAGAATCCAGCTCTGGTCTTGGGCTCTGGTTCTGACAGTAAAACATCCACTTCAGTCACTGTCAGTGAGACGTTTGTCCATTTCTCTCTCAGAACGTCCTGTAGTTTGTCTCTGACTTCTAACACAGCTGCTGTCACGTCCTCAAAGTAGCGCAGAGGACGGATGTTGATGCTGGATGAGTCTGTAGATTCACTGAGTGCTGACAGTGAGGGGTAGTTGTGTAGAAACTGGGTGTGATCCTCTGTGAGTGAGAGCTGCTTCAGCTCAGCGTCTTTCCTCTTCAGCTCAGTGATCTCCTGCTCCAGCTTCTCCTGAAGCTCTTTGACTCGACTCACTTCAGTGTCCTGCTGGGATCTGAGCTGCCGCTTCACATCGGACCTTCTTTTCTCCATCAGACGGATCAGCTCGGTGAAGATCTTCTCACTGTCCTCCACTGCTTTATCAGCAGAGCCATTGATAGCCTCCACCTCCTGCTGAAGCACCTTCACATCTTTCTCTCTGTCCTGGATTCTCTGCTGGATGTTTTGGCGACTCACTTCCTGGAGCTTCTCAGAGGGCTCCACCAGCTTGTGTTTTTTAAAGGCAGAGGATTTATAATGAGGCTGCAGGTGTTTCTCACAGTAAGAGGCCAGACAGACCAGACAGGACTTGAGGGCTTTCAGTTTTCTCCCAGTGCAGACATCACAGGCCAGATCTTCAGGTCCAGCATAGCAGTGATCAGAAGGAGCAGCTTGGAGTCCAGTCTTCTTCAGTTCCTCCACTAAATCTGCTAACATGGTGTTTTTCACCAGGACAGGCCTCGGTCTAAAGGTCTGCCTACACTGAGGGCAGCTGTGGATTTCCTTTCCGTCCTCCAAATCCCAGTGGGTTTTAATACAGTTCATGCAGTAGCTGTGTCCACAGGGAATAGTCACCGGATCCTTCAGTAGATCCAGACAGATGGAACAAGAGAAGGTTTCTCGGTCCAGTTTTACTCTTTTCTGCGCCATTTTTCCTCTCAGAGCTTTGATCCAATCAGCATGTGTTTCTGCAGCGTCTGTCAGCTCCTGCACTTCACCACTCGTCTTAAAACTTTAGATCTGAAGGGAAGGGAACAAAGAAATACAAGTTATGGACAGAGTGGAGCTTGTTGTGTTGGAGAGAAACTCAACTACATTTTTCTCAAAGCTTTAGTTACTAATTAATTTACTGAGTAAACGTTTTTATCCCCTTACTGTGCAGTGAAAACCATGTACCTCCAAATTTGATGACTTTGTTTTATCCTGATAAACTACTTCTTAAGCTAAATAAACTATTTAAACCTGTCTTGGATTAAGTGGAAAATGCATCATCATGAAGCTGAAAAAGGCTTGTTTTTCTGGGCTAATTTTAGAGATGGAAATACATGGTGCTCATAGGACAGCTGAACTTGAAATAATAATAATAATAATAATAATAATGAAAATATGATGCATTGCTGTAGATTAAACTACCCTGCAGCATGTAAACTAATAGTATTTTCACAGTGTGTATTAGTACTTTTCCTCCAGTAAATGATCAGAGTACTTCTCCCACCACTGGTTCTTCTGTTACCCAGCAGGGCTCGCTCACACACACTTTAACAGTTTCTACTCTGCACAAAACTGAACTCTAACTTCCTCTAAATATGACAGGAACATTGTTTTTACACTCAGCAAGTTCTTCCAGCCACGTTAACTCTGTTTAAGATCCACAACTTACCTGAAACACCTGGAGAAACAATCAGGAGAGTGAGGAGGTGAAGTTTCCTCAGAGAGAACTTCAGTCTAATGAGGAAAACCAGGGATTTTATTCAGCAGCCATGTGGGTGGAGACAGAAGCAATCGAGCTCAGGCTTTCAGATTCAGACCACCCTGTAGATCACAGATCAACACTAGTGCAGTTTAAACTGAACAGTAAAACATAAAAGAAACACTTTAAAACAAACACGTTTTTAGCATTTTAACACTCCCTAGTTAGTTTTCAACATTGTTGAGTTGTCCTGTAATTCAGTTTAATCAAACGTTTTATTGATTACAATATTAATTATTAGCCATTAATACATGAAAGCCAGATCCATTAATCACTGCTGTAAAGATGATGAAACTCCAATAATGTAATAAAATATAATGAAACTATATTATTGTAAGTAATAAGTTACTTGTTCATCTCTGAATCTCACAGGACATGAATGTATTGCTCTCTCTAGGCTGAAGCCCCCTCCCTTTATAACTTATTGTAGACTGAACTAGGAAGCTTTGAATGGAGAAATGAAAGACTTGACATGATGCCACTTTGTTTTGATTGTATCTGCCGTTGGAGAGTTTTGTGCTCAGCTCCCTCATAGTCTCTATATTCTGCCAGTATCTGCAATCTGCACAAACAATTCAGGTTGTTGTCACAGTGGTTGGAGATGAATACACCGTGTAAATGCATGGAGGAGGGGTACTGACTGGGGCAACTTGGTCTGGTCTCTAAAGGTGTGAAGGCGTATCCATACAAATAGCTGGGCTATTGCTGGTGACCTGAGGATGGCCATCAGGATGCTAATGCCTGAGTGCTTTATTGGATTAAAGACAAAGAAGATCTAGTTTTGTGTAGACCAACAACAAAACCGCGATTTGATGAGCCCAGGACAGGATTAGCATGATGTCCATATTCTGTTCAACACAAACAAAAACTGACCTGATCCAACCCAATGTAATTACCACAAAGATAAACAGTATATGAATTGTAGTATATAAATTGGTGAAGTTCAGATATTTTGTTTCTTTCAATAAAACTTATTTATTGTGATTTAGACTAAACTTGAACACCAAAGACATGTTGGCAGATTTGTTTTATTCCAGCTGAACTATTTGCTCTTCTTGTATTTGTGACATTAATCAAACTAAACTGTCTTAAATTGCTGTAAAATCATCATCTCTTATTTAAAGTGTAAATAAAGGAGGGCAAACTAAAGTGAAACCTCCAGTAAGAAAGAATCAGAAGCTGTTGTTAAATTTGTAGGGTTAGTTCCCATAGAAGTGTCTACCTCTCGTCTTGTTGTACATGATTTATTACCCCCTTTGATTTCCTGATGCTTGGGCCTGTGTGTGTATTTATTGTTAGCACCTTTGGTCTGCATCAGATTATTAGCTAGCATCTTGTCAGTGACAATGTCAGTCCCTCATGTTCGGTTCATTGCTTTTCATTCGGACTTTAGATTCTTTTGGCCTAATTTTGGTTTCTTTGAATTGTAGATTATAATTGTTACCGTTCAGGATTACTGTAATGTTTGCTTTTAGACACATCAAAGCTGCATGGGGGAAATTTACTTAGAACAGATCGAGTTTATCTGTTGGTTATGACTTAAATGTTACCCAGCTGCTCATGTAAATGTGTGATAGAGTAATGCCATATCTAATTCATCTCTATTAAATAAGTTTCAGGTCCAAAGAAGGCTATTTACACTTATTACTGTTACTGCACTGTGGATTGGTTCAATTTGAGTGTGATTTTGCTCTGTAGTTTCCCTTACATACAAACATACATACATATCTAATCTTTTGAAGGATCCTACTTAAAGTAGCTACCGTCCGAATTTAATAACTTAATGGTGTAATATATGGAGTAATGATTTCTATATGTATGGATGATTGCTTTTATTTTACTATATTTTCATGTGTGTATATCTGTGGGTATATAACATAGCCATTTAGGAAACATCTTCATTTTTATTTAATTTATTACAGCCAATGAATGCAGAAAGTTAATTGGGTCAGAATATAGCAAATATTATCAATATCATGAAATAATTGAGTTTACGGTATGCTTTGGTGCCTAGATCAGCCTTAAACCTGTAGACCACTACTGTCCTTTAGACCACTACTGATCTGTAGACTACTACTGACCCTCGAATTAGCTGCCCTTCCAATCCTCTGCTTCTTTCTCTCCTAAAACATCTTCAAATATCCATCCGAATGAATAGAAGGATATGCCGGTACAACAGCATTAACAGGGACACTATGACATTTAGTTTTCACTGAAAACAACATTCTATGGGGACTTAAATTGTTTTGAAATAGGCTACTAGAGATAGGTATTAAAGGTGTTGAAACTACCAACACTAGTGTTTTACAGTGTTTGTTGCCAACTAAAATATCCCATTTCCTTTACCTCAAGTAAATGTAGCTTAAATTCAGCAAGTAACAACAACTTTTCACTCTGTACCACTCACTAGTTCCTCCTGTGTGTGTGTCATAATGTTGCTCAGCAGCTGGTAGAGCAGAAATGCAGCCTCCCTCAGGGTCCTAGTGCCTGACCACAAGAAGGATTTAAATTGTGAAGCAGAGGAAGCAAACAAACAATTATTTTAAGCCAATAAATAGAAATTATATTTGCATTATTCTATAGCATTTATCAATATTCTTGCTTATCTTTGTTTAGTACGTGTCTGCAGTGTAAATTTTAAAAAATCCATTAAAAAAAATCTAAATCCAATTTTTATTTTTCTTATTGTTATTTAGGGGGGCTTAGGACCATGTCAGGGTAGCTTCAGCCCCCCTAAAATAGGCCTAAGGATGTCCATTCCTATGATGTAATAAACGATAAACACTGTGAAATTGAAATCCTCTGTCTAGTTTAACACACTTCTCTGCCCTTCTTTTTCAGCAGTTACCCACCCAAAACCCTACGCAGAGTCGCAGTCTAACACACTTCTCTGCTCCTCCATTTCAGGAGGTACTTAGTGAAAATCCTATAGTGACGGTGTCTGTCCCCCGACCATCGAAATTATTTAAAAAGGTAAACAGAAGAGGAGCTGTGCATAAAAACCTTATAAAAATTAAAACCACAAGAGCAATAGTGCAAACAAATAGGAGAGTTAAATGTGGACTCTTAAACATCAGATCTCTCTCTTCTAAAGGTGTACTAGTAAATGAACTAATATCAGATTATGATATTGATTTATTTGGTCTTACTGAAACCTGGCTGGGTGATGGAGAATATGTTAGCCTAAATGAATCCACCCCTCCCAGTCATATTAATACTCACATTCCTCGAGGCACAGGCCGAGGAGGTGGAGTTGCAGCTATCTTCGACTCTAGCCTACTAATCAGCTCTAAACCTAAACCAAACTATAACTCATTTGAAAGTCTTGTTCTTAGTCTTTCGCACCCAAGTTGGAAATCACTGCAACCAATTCTCTTATAGTGTACCGAGCACCTGGCCCGTATTCTGAATTCTTATCTGAATTTGCAGAGTTTTTGTCAACTTTAGTCCTTAAAACGGACAAAGTTATTATTGTAGGGGATTTTAATATTCATGTGGACGTTGAGAATGACAGCTTTAGTACTGCGTTTATCTCGCTGTTAGATTCCATTGGCTTCTCTCAGAGTGTTCATGAACCGACTCACTGTTTTAACCACACCCTCGACCTTGTTTTGGTGTATGGTATTGAAATTGAACATTTAGTGGTGTTCCCACAGAATCCCTCTTTGTCCGACCACTGTTTGATAACTTTTGAGTTTGTATTGCTGAACTACTCGCCATTGGGCAAAAATTTCTATACAAGATGTCTGTCTGATAGTGCTGTAGCTAAATTTAAGGATGCGATTCCATCAGCTCTAAATACATTATCTAGTCACAAAGTAACGGAGGACTCCTATGCTAGTTTCAGTCCCTCCCAAATCGATCATCTTGTTGATAGTGCTGCAGGCTCACTGCGAATGACACTCGACTCTGTAGCCCCTCTAAAAAGAAAACACTAAAACAAAGACGGTTAGCTCCATGGTATAATACTGAAACTCGCAAATTAAAGCAAATATCGCGGAAACTTGAGAGGAATTGGCGTTCCACCAAAGTGGAAAATTCTCGTTTAATTTAGCAAGATAGTCTTAAAACTTATAGGAAGGCCCTCCGTAATGCTAGAGCAGCGTACTACTCGTCATTAATAGAGGAAAATAGGAACAACCCCAAGTTTCTTTTCAGCACTGTAGCCAGGCTGACAGAGAGTCACAGCTCTATTGAGCCAAGTATTCCCATAGCTCTCAGTAGTTACGATTTCTTGAGCTTCTTTAATGATAAAATTCTAGCTATTAGAGACAAAATTCACCAAGACCTGCCCTCAACTGGCACCGACTTATCTCTTAACTCAGGAACCTTAGAAACAGCTGTAGAACCAGATACACGTTTAGACTGTTTTGCTTCCCTCAATCTTTACCAACTAACTTCAATAATTTCTTCATCTAAACCATCAACCTGCCTCTTAGACCCCATCCCGACTAGGCTGCTTAAAGATGTTTTACCCTTAGTCAACACCTCTATACTAGATATGATCAATCTATCTTTATCAACAGGCTATGTACCACAGTACTTTAAAGTAGCTGTAATTAAACCTCTTCTGAAAAAGCCCAAACTTGATCCGGATGTTTTAGCCAACTATAGACCTATATCTTACCTTCCATTTCTCTCTAAGGTTCTGGAGAAAGCAGTTGCTAAACAGCTGTGTGACTTTCTACAGAGCAATAGTTTATTTGAGGATTTTCAGTCAGGATTTAGAGCTCATCATAGCACAGAGACAGCACTGGTGAAAATTACTAACGACCTCCTTATTGCTTCAGACAAAGGACTTGTCTCTGTACTGGTTTTATTAGATCTTAGTGCTGCATTTGATACCATTGACCATCAGATCCTATTGCAGAGACTGGAATATTTCATTGGCATTAAAGGAAGCTGGTTTAAGTCCTATTTATCAGATCGATTCCAGTTTGTAAATGTTAACGATGAGTCCTCCATGCATGCCAAAGTTAGTCATGGAGTTCCTCAAGGATCTGTCCTCGGACCAATCCTCTTCACTTTATATATGCTTCCTTTAGGCAATATTATCAGGAAACATTCCATAAGCTTTCATTGTTATGCAGATGATACTCAGTTATATCTATCGATCAAGCCAGATGAAACTCATCAGTTAGCTAAACTTCAAATGTGCCTTCAGGATGTTAAAACCTGGATGACCTGTAATTTTCTCATGTTAAACTCAGATAAAACTGAAGTTATTGCTCTGGGGCCTAAGCACCTCCGTGACACATTATCTAAAGATATAGTTTCCCTTGATGGCATCGCCCTGGCCTCCAGCACCACTGTGAGGAATCTTGGAGTTATCTTTGATCAGGACATGTCATTTAAGTCTCACATTAAGCAAATTTCAAGGACCGCCTTTTTTCACCTACGTAATATTGCGAAAATCAGGAACATCCTGTCTAAAAATGATGCAGAAAAACTAGTCCATGCATTTGTTACTTCTAGGCTGGATTACTGCAATTCCTTATTATCAGGCTGCTCAAAAAAGTCCGTTAAGACTCTTCAGCTGATCCAGAATGCTGCAGCACGTGTTCTGACAGGAACCAGGAAAAGAGATCACATTTCTCCTGTTTTAGCTTCTTTGCATTGGCTTACCAGTGTAATGGACCCAGCGGACGTTAAATGATTGACAGAGGATTATGAAGAGGTGTCCTCCACCTTCAGTAGACTTTACTCTGACATCCAGAACTCCACTGACTTGAGACGCAGGCTTTTTGTCTATACGCTGCTGGTTAAGACAGTTCTCTCCTGACCCAGGCTTTGGACTTTTCCAGCCATACTTGAGCATTTAACTGGGATTTAATATCTTAAAATGGACTTGCAGTATGTATTATTCACCTGCTAGTGATCCACCTGCATCTAGCCAGCTAGCATCCTCACTGCTAGATATTTGTCTTCTTCTCAGCATGTTAGCAACAACCCATCACCTCAGTAGCTCCATCACCAGGTCAATATTTTAATGTGTGTAGTATTTAGGTTCATGACCAAATACCTGCAGAACTAATGACTTGCTGATGTTAGTATTTAGTCGACAGTTTCTTCTGTGGCTCTGAGCATCATCTTGTGTCAGGGTTACACAGATGTTTTGAATTGGGACTGATTACTTACTTAAACTTTATTTGTCCCCATACGGCAATTGGTTCTGCAGCAAGACACAGGACAGACATCATTACAAGACTAAAATACATAAATTACAAAAGGTTTAAATGGCAACACAGGGGAACATTTCCACAACAATCACCATCATCAGTACCATTCTTGCTATAACACCATCACTATTTAATTGTTCGATTATTTACTTCTCCGGACTGAGTTTAAAAAGGAGATGGCAGTCGGAATAAGTGAGTGCCTTTATCTATTGCTCTTTACTGGGGGCAATCTAAACCGGGAACCAGAAGGCAGGAGCTGAAACTCCAAATGAAGGGGGTGGGTGCTGTCAGAAATAGTTGATTTGGCCTTCCTAATGGTCGGTCTGTTATACAGGTCAGTGAGGCTACATTGCTGGACAACTAGGATTTTACTCTGACTTTCACTATATTGGAAAGAGCAGTTTTGGCCTTGACTCCAGTGTTTCAATCCTGTTTATGCCTTCTTTCTGTTTGGTCGTATGACTGAACATAGTTTATAGTGGTGGAAAGGAACTAAGTACTTGACTAAAACACAAATTCATGGTTCCTGTACCAGACATATCTGAATACTGCAAGTTTTGTGTGTGTTAATGGTTTCTTCCAGGATAGGGACCGTCCCTGTGTCAGTTACTTCTTAACTTTTAACCCGCACCTGGATGAGGTGCTGCTGATAACGAGAATACAGCATATCCTGCAGCTGTGAGGAACATTTATCATTACGGTTTTAAATGCATTTCTTTTTTGCCAATTGCAGATCAATTAGAATGAGAGAACATTGTTCACGTTTGTTTATTCATCATGTAAACTTTCAGTTTGTTCACACATCCCATCAGTAAAGTCAAATGACTCTTGTTAAATGATTTCCAGGTACAGATTCACTTCATCCACAAAGCAGTGGGTTTGACTAGAATTTCAATTATTCAACAAACATTTAGAGCTCAGAGAAGTTTCCATTTTCATGCAGAGAAATGTCAGTTCAGGTAAACAAAAGTCATCCTGAGCAGTGATAGCCTCCATGGCTAAACAGACACAGGAAGGAGCGCCACCTAAAGAAACTCAAACATTTACACAGCAACTAATGAGAAGATGTCAAAGTACCACCCACAATGTTTGATTGACAGCTGATCTCTGTGCAGTGAAGAAATGCCACAACAATCAGCTCTCAGCAACAAACAAGACAAAATAAGTTTAAGGATTAAACACAGAATTTAACCAACTGTCCCTGAAATGACTTCTGACTATTTGAGTTTACAGAACTCAGCAGTGTCTTCAGAAGAATAATAAAACTGAAAACCAGCATAGAGAGGCTGAGTGAATGTGGTCTGGACTCTGTGGAGGAGAGTCATGGTTTTAGAGATGCTGTAGAAGGACAGAATACCTTCACTGTGATCCAGGTACACTCCTACTCTGGAGGACTGAGGACCTGAGACGGGAGTTTGGACATTGTTGTGAAAAAAGGTATAACTGCGTCGTCACATTTTAATGCCCAAGATTTGTCATTGAGTCCAAATGCACATTCATCCGACACCCTGCTCTGCTGATATTCTTGTATGAGACTGCTACAAAAACTGATTCCCCTCTCCACTCCACCTCCCAGTAACAATGTCCAGTCAGACTCTCTCTACTCAGGACCTGACACCATTTGGTGAATCTGTCGGGTGAATAGAATAAGGGTACGTTTCTCCTGTGACGATGCTTTTCTGTTCCCTCAGATAATAACAGCCCTGTGTATGCTGTGTTTGGACAGTGTGATTTCACCTGAATGTTTTAAGAATCCAGCTCTGGTCCTGGGCTCTGGTTCTGACAGTAAAAATCCACTTCGTCACTGTCAGTGAGACGTTTGTCCATTTCTCTCTCAGAACGTCCTGTAGTTTATCTCTGACTTCTGACACAGCTGCTGTCACGTCCTCAAAGTAGCGCAGAGGACGGATCTTGATGCTGGATGAGTCTGTAGATTCACTGAGTGCTGACAGTGAGGAGCTTTTTGGAGGGCTCCACCAGCTTGTGTGTTTTAAATGTGGGTGATTTCATAATGAGGCTGCAGGTGTTTCTTACAGTAAGAGGCCAGACAGACCAGACAGAACTTGAGGGCTTTCAGTTTTCTCCCAGTGCAGACATCACAGGCCAGATCTTCAGGTCCAGCATAGCAGTGATCAGCAGGAGCAGCTTGGAGTCCAGTCTTCTTCAGTTCCTCCACTAAATCTGCT
>NW_024040485.1:30735715-30796227 GCF_014851395.1 Micropterus salmoides | reverse complement strand
GTGTGTGTGTGTGTGTGGGTAGTGTTTTGTGTGTGACAGAAACCAGTGGTGAGAACACTATAAATTGCTATGACGTAAGAAGACGCAGACACAGTGGATATTTTACAAGAACTGATCAGGTAAAGCAACACTGAACACACCTTTTAGGGAGGGACGAGAGCCTCAGCTGTAAAGGAAAGGGGTGCGCTGGATTTATAAAACAAAACGAGTATCATTGTGAAACAGCACTCAGCGCTATTATCTTTTTATCTAAATGAACTTGTTTTTATAATTGGTGGAAGCAGCTTCATGCAACAGCGTGGTCTACTACACAACCCATTGTAGGTACCGAACAGGGCCAGGGACAGTTGATCGTGGAGGTCAGTGATTGTTCCCTCTTGCTAGAGGAAGCCACACGCTCCAGTTTAAATGAGATTAAAATTTAATTAATTGCACAGCGCTATGTTGATGCACTGCGCAGTTTTTCTATATCATACTTTAGGCTTTATTTGGGCATGGGGAGTGTCAAGTCAGCTCGAGTTAAAAGGCCAAAAAGTCACTGATGTTAAAGTCCAAGTCGAGTTGCAAGTCATAATTTTTGTGACTCGAGACTGACTCAAGTCCACACCTCTGGTGGACACTATCATTGCACAGCTGACTTCCAGATTTCAGTCAATCAGGGACATTTGCAATGATTTGAAGGGAATACTCAAGTTCCAGCATTTAAGTGGGAGGATCTTAAGTCATCTTCTAGAAATTTGATAACCAAATATTCCAAGTATCTATCTGAAGAAAATGTTTCGTCTGAAAAGGATATACAGTATCACATTCTCAGGATCATCAACACCCCTGGAGTTGCTCAACAGGATTTATGACTTGAAACTTGAGAGCATTTATGGTGACATTTGCATTGCACTACGGATATTTTGCACTTTACCAGTAACTGTGGCAGGAGGATTTCAGGGAAATAATCTCTTCCCAAAGAAAACAGAGTCAAAAAGATGTGATGAATCATTCTTTGATGTACTTGGCCACGGAGAGAAAGCACAGTTTCTCTCCCAAACTCAGCATATCCCTCTTCTTAAATACAAACAAGTACAAAAACCCATCAGCCAATAGTAACTGCAAAGACAAATGGCAAATCACGTGTGGAGTATTAGCATAAACTCAAAAGCTCTTCCTGAGCTGACAAAATAATGCAAAATGTATGTAACATCAGAGATGTCCCCCTACTCCTTGATTGGTCTATGTTAAAACTCTCACCTACATGCCTGCAAACGTTTATTCTAAGTAAGAAAACCCTTTGATTAGTATTCACTGTTTAGCCAAAAACCCCTGTGACCAAGGCTAATTTCTCAAAGTTAATTATAGTGAATCCTGAGAATCTGCAACCTATAATTTATTTCACACAAGGAGAGAGATCCTTCAGTAAACTGAAAATAATAAATTATTATTTCTTTCAAATCTGGTTAATCATGGTTTTGAACCTTTCTTGATGATCAGAATGAGCCCTTTCTCATCTCAGGGCATCAAATACCAACAATTTGAGAAACGGTGACCCTGCGTACCCTTCGGCATCTGTAGGAGACACCTCCAGGTGCGTCTGTATGAGACTAACCCTAACCAGAAATGTACTAGCAAAAAGGTAGCTTTTGTCACGCTGTGTCAAAGCGTGGGTTATTGACGCACTGAGATGAGAACGTGTTGTCAGAACAAACACTTGATGCCAAACAGTGGATCACTTCAGATACTAATAGTAATACCAGTTTATACTGTGCGACAAGAATCTCCGACCACGTTCCATAGTACATTATAACCATCCACTCTGCCTCATTATAAATACATCTTAGTCACAATTTAGAATTAGTGATATAAAATGGAATAATAGCTTATAGCAATGTTTAATATTATATTGTCTGTCTTTGTTTGTTTAAAGTGTTAAAATGTCCAACCCTGTATAATATATTACAGGTGGATATAATATCACATGAACAAATTAGATGACCTTATAACACGTATTTGTTTTAAGTAAAGTGACACACATTTTGCGCAGGAAAAAAACCTTTACTTATGTTTCTTCACTTTATGAACAATCTGTGTGGATTTTGAACATTTTGCAGTTTAGCAAAAAAACACAAATTAATTCGGCTAAATCAAGGAAACTCATTCTCAGGGTGGTGAGAGATCGTTTAAGATAACTAAGTAATAATAATAATAATTAAGTAAGAAGAGGCTCAGATGTTGTCACAGATGACTTGAGACCATATGTACAGGCCCTAACAGATGCAGTGGACAATTGGAGACAACCGCTTCACAAAACGTACTAAAGAACATTTAAAAGTAAATGAATGGGAATACTGCTTGGCCAGGAGGGATGAGAGTCTCTTGGCACTTCTTCTTCTTAAATGCTGAGAAGTACAGGCAGATACTTATTCATCATGCAGTACCATGGGGTGATAGGCGGGGTACACCCTGGACAGGTCGCCAGTCCATCGCAGGGCTAAACATAGCCTGCCTATTTAAAATGGAATGGAATGTGCTACGCTACTGGGAAACCCGGCTTTGTGCCAGTGCGACCAGGCTTGGTACCAGTAACTGGACAACAGGTGTTGGTTGGATCACCGCTGGAAAACCAGAAGCACGAGTCGGCTGGTCAACCAACGGAGCAGGTGTCAGTTGGACCAACAACAGAAGATCAGGAGCAGGAGTCGGTTCATCTACCAACAGAGCAGGTGTCATTCGGACCACCAGGGGTCAGTCGGTCCAACGACGGAGCAGATGTTGGTCAGACCACCGACAGAGAATCAGGCTGGTGGCTAGCTGGCTTGTCGTTAGCTGGCTGGCTGTTAGCGTGATGGCTAGCAGGCCACCACATTCGCCTTAGAACCTTTACGAGAGTCCAGAATAAGCTCCAAGTCTCTCGTCAGTTGCCGGATCACGGCTAACTGCTTAGCCATGGGGAGAAAACCCAGCAGCCTGGGTTTTGATCAGATTGTTCCATAGACATTAATCAGTCTCCGTTTAAAGTCTGTGGGATCCTGAATGGCTGAGCACAAACTCTTGAGAGTCCCACTCCAAGAATCCAGGGAAAAGAGCTCAGGCAGAACACTCAACAAACGATGAGGATGCAACATAGACTAGTGTTGTAGTACTCCAGACCGGTCTTGGTCTTAATACTGGTTGTAAGACCTATTTTTGATGGTCTTGGTCTTGTCTCGGTCTCGACCGCATTTCTACTAGGTCTGGTCTCGGACTCGGGTTTTTATTTCAAGACCAGTCAAGACCGTAACTTTGGGAATATCAATAAATTGCTTTTGCATTGTCTGATTTGTTAACATCCTAACTTTGATTGTAAGTAAAACTTATTGCTTTAAATGCAACCAATAACAAAAATTAATGACTGTCACCCTCTCTGCGATGCTTACGTTGATTTCAGCTCTTAGTGTTTGCATGTGGGTGTTTTAATGGGAATGTGGATCTTTCAGATCACTTTGAGAAGTACCTATGATCTCGTTCCACATTTTATTGTGTGCCATACAATGCAGGGAACTGGTCAGTGAAACAGGGAAGAGTGAAACAAGTAGGCAATACAGACCATGAAACTAAACCGGAACAGAGCCGAATAAAGAATAAACCACAATGACAAAAAACACAGTCAGACACAGATCCATAAACAGTACAAAAGTACAAAAGCCAGGTAAAGGTTACAAACTATAATCGATCAGACAGGACTAAAATAAACTAACAGAACAGAAAAAAAGCTAGATGTGAACACCAGACACTGACGATAACAAAATAAAGGATGGACAAGAAATAACTAACGACAAGGAACGAGAGAATCAGAGGCAAAGAGAGAGACACAGGAAACAATGGCAAAACCAAGACACACACAGGGAAAAAACACAACATAAACAAAACCCAAAACTAAAACTTACAACACTGACATATATAGCAATTGTAAGTCACTTTGGATAAAAAAACATTAGTTAAATGAGTAACGGTAAATGTAATAGGCCAGTGGTCCAAAAGGACTTAACATTTAGGCTACTTGACCGCTACATGACCAGTCTCTATAATACAAGATAGTTACTAACCTAAAAATAAATTCTTAGTAAACTTAATTTGAATTGGCCTATCTAACTATATGCTCATAATATTCAGCCTTACATAAGAAAAATTAAACCCATTTATTTTAATGGCTGTGACAGCCTTTGTGAAACTGACTAGGACAAATAAAAATATAAAAAAGTGTTAAATCACTCTCTGTAGGATATCGCTATGCAAGTTTATCCACATTAGCAAACATAAGAGCTGATTAGTCAGTAAATGTCATTTTATAGAGCTGATCTCTTATCTGGAACAGAATCAGCTCTGGAGCAGGTTAGTCGTTCAGCATAAGTTACCATTGTGTCCGCGGTAAGAAGTGAACCACTGTTGCGGTACTGAAAACTCCGGGTTAAACCAAAAGTTACCACGCTAAGCTCAAATCCTGCTTTGTCTGATGCTTCCTGCTCTCCCCACCACACCATAAATGTTCCTCTGGGAAGTAAAAACATCCACACGACATTTATGGAAACCTGGCAACAGAACCAGCGTCCTAATAAGCCGCTGCTAGAAGGGCAACATCCTGACCTGACATGTGTCCAAGATTTGGCTTTTAAAATGGAAGAAAGTGAAATGATCTGCTGAAATCTACTGAAAGCTGTTAAACAACAAGTGCTGCTGGAAGGGTTTTCATTCAGAGCAGATTAGTATTGTGAGGGAGGAATGGACTTTATTCCAGCAGCAGAACAAAGAGGACGACTTTAATCTGCATCTGGAACATCTGGCTGGAAACTTTATCTATTATATATCATTTACTTTAAGGATTACTTCATAAAGTGAATCAGGATTATATTTTTATTTAGTTTCCTCTTTATCTTGTTTGCTCATTGTGCTTCTGTGCTGCTAGTTTGTCCTCACTGTGTGGAACAACAAGAAACCTGCTGGAATATCTGATCAAATAGAAATCAATAGAATATTAAAGAAATCCCTCAGCTCAGTATGTTTGTGACTCTGGCTGAGATGGAGGTGAAATATGTGAACCTGGGCTGTGGTTTACTGCTCTCTTCCTGTCACAAACACTGTTTGACATCTGCTGGTTTTTGTTCAGGCTGCACGGATCATTTCTCACTGTGGAGATCAACCTTCAAACAGGAGCAGTAGTAGGTGGCTGAATGAGAAATATTAACTTTCTTGACCCGCAACTCACAGCTGTTGTTTTTTCTAACATTTGAGAAATCATCTTTCTGAGTGTGATTAAATCTGTGTACTATTTTACAATTAATCCTATTAATTTTCAGAATTCTTGTCAATGTTTCTCTTTCATTTCTCTGGTACCAGTAAACATTAACGCTGTTACACTGGTCAGTTCCTCGACAGCTGAAGGAAACAGTTTCATCGACTCTCCTGGTCCATGTTAAATCCTGAATCAGGTCTGCTGCCATGGCAACCAGCGCTGTAGAGACACAGACAGATAGATGAAGGTCAGTGTGACAGTGTTTGTTCCAGGTGGAGTTTGCTGGCTCCTGATTGGCTGGAAACACTCACCTGAACACAGACAGCACAGAGCAGCAGCTGGGAGGAAAAGCATTGTGTGCAGTGGTGTTTCCTCTGGTGAACCTGGGGAGAAGTGGCGCTCTGATGCAGCTGAGGCCAAACAAGGACGAGCTGTGAGATCAGACGAGGGCCGTGTGGTTTCTAACGGGTCCTCAGACCTCCCATCAGCCCCTGCGGCGGACAGATAAGGCTGCTGCTGCTGATTGACAGCTCAGCTGAAGCTGCTGTGTGGTTTTCTGCTGAGTCGGAGCTCATTCTGCTTTATTACAGTTCATCTCCTCTATTGAACTATTTCAAATCACTACAGCTACATTAGAAAGAAGGAAAACTACAAAAATCTGTCATTCAAGGCAAGAACATGTAGGATAAACTGTATAAAAAGCTTCTTGTTTTCTTTGTGTTTCATGGGTTTGAGTTTCTTTCTATTTGTTCAATTTTCTATTTGGACTGTAGAATGTAGTTCTGATATTATTATTATTATTATTATTATTATTGTTATTATTGTTATTTAGTCACACCATGTTGCTCTGAATCATGGGTAATCTTTATAGATTTATTTTGGATTTTGACAGTTTGATTTTAATCTTTTCTTGTTATCTTGCTTCTGGAGTTGCTATTACAATTTTATTTTGTATAATTAGAATTGTAATATTATACAATAAAAACAAACTGCAGCTCATTTGTAAAAATAAATGAAGATTTTTTCACAGTTGAGTCTTAAACAGCTGAAATAAATGAAAACATATTTATTTTTTATATATCTGTACATTTTTCAGGAGTTTATATAGAGGATAACCTGTACCTGTATCTACATGTTCAACTGTTAATCACACAGCCACATGTCCTCACTGAGTGAATAAGTGTTTAATATTTTATATAATTACAGAACATTTCTATATGTTGTGAATCATCTTGATGTTGTTCCAAGATGTTTTTTACACTCAGCCCTCATTTTAAACCTGTAGTTTTCGTGCTACAGTTTCTGACAGTACTTCTGTTCTGTGCTGCTGCTGTCAGGGTTATAACTGTCACACTGCTGCCCTCTAGTGTCTGCAACAACAACACACTGCGTCTCCACCTGATACTACTGCTGCTGCTGTCAATGCTAACCTACTACTGCTCCAACTACTGTGCTGCTGTTACTGTGTAGAACAAGTGTTGTTGGTGCAGGTGACCTTCCACCTTACTGTCCCTCCCTCAGCCCCACACAGGAAATCCTTTACTCGTTTGTAGGGTTTTGGTGTTCTTTTCTTAGGGTGCTTCTCAGGTCTCTTAATTGCATCCACGTTTCCCTCACTTGCATCTTAGTCCCGCCCACTGGGGATGCATGGAAAGACACAAGGAAAGCAAGAAAGGAGAGAAGGTGTTTTTAGAGACATTAGGGCTGCGGTCGAAAAGTCTTTTTTCTAACTGAGTGAAGTGAACCGGAAGTATTTAAGTGGCAGCCATGATAAGAGCTGGGGTGTGTTTAATCTCAAAACGTTTGGACCGGTTTGCAACATTTTCGGATTGAACGATGTGTTTCTGTGAATAAAATAATACAGTACCTTCATACAGTAATTGTGATTCATGTTGATAAAACTGGGAGGGCAGGAGGGTGAGTGTGAGCAAGCATTCTCAATGTGACAACCCTTTCCATTATTTGGTGACTGGTACCCTATGGGTCTTTTTGCTGTCTTGATTGTGAACTAATATATTCCACCGTGTTGTCCACCTTCAGATGGCCTGCATTAAAACAACACGGGGCGCAGAGTCAAAGATGCGCTTTTTGTAGTTCATCTTCAGAACATTGTAGTTTCATCACGGCAGGTGACGTCAGAAACATCCGCCGTCGCGTAAGTACATCGCCTGGAAAAGAGCAGTCGGATTCAATGTTTTCATGCTTTTATCTTGTTTTTTTTGTATTATTCTTTACACTTGTTAAAGAACTTTGTAACTTGTTTTTGAAAAGTGCTCTACAAATAAAGATTATTATTATTATTATTATTATTCTCTGAGACCCGCGGTCGTATTTTCCTGAGTCCTTATGGATTCTCCTTCATATCTTTTCTTGACCTCATAACGTTTTCTATCGAGGTCAAGGAAAGATGGTTAGGGAAGGAGATTTTATTGACTTTTGGAACGCAGCCATAGTCTTGTTAGAGAGTTCTTCTCTGAAGTCCAAATGTACTGATTTTCTCTGTGAGAGCTCAGAAAGTTCAGGCAGCTCTGCTGCTTTAGATCAGGTTTGGTAAAAGAGAAGTTGTGGATTCAAATCTTTTCTTCACACTGTGTAAAAGAACAGAAACAAAGAGCAGCTACACCACCTTTTCCCAAAGTTGGAATAGAACCCAGGTCACCTGGGTCAAATCCAGGTCTCTAGACCTCTTCACTACTTGGGAGAAGAGCTCCGCAGCAGCTTGTTTCACCTGAACATCATGAAACCAACAGCTCAGACAGCTCAACAACAGGATGATAAAAAACTAAATGCCAGAAAGTCCATCCATCCAACGTTTCCTCCCCAGACTGATGAAGGTGAAGTTTCTGCAGGTTCCTCCCCCAGTCTGATCTTCTTCCTCTCTCTGGATGTTCATCTTCACCAGCGCTGAAGATGGTCCAGTGGGGAAGGACGCCGACCGGAGATCTGGAGACGTGGGATCAAGCCTCAGCTCAGCTTGAGGTACGTGACCAACCTTCAAACTAAACTCAACAAACAAACCAATAAAACTAAACCGTCTACGCTTGCGTTGCGTTCATTTCTCGTCGTGAATTTCCGCTGCGTTCATTTCTCGTCATGAATTTCCACTGCGTTCGTTTCTCGTCGTGAATTTCCGCCATTGTTCATCTGCAACAGAGCTGACCTTCAAGGGACCAAAGAGCAAGGTAAGTCCAGGTGGGGTCGAGCTAGCTGGCTTGATAAAAGCCAGCTAGTGAGACGTGTTTTTGTGTCTCGTTACAGGATTAAATATCTTTACCCAACAAAGTATGTAACAAAAAAAACATGTGGTTTGAGATTAATTTAGAAGTGATTTCAAAACCAAACCAACCAGGAACCAGCATCCAAGCGGTTCACTTGCAAAGGCCATAAGCACATAATAGGCATCAATATGTAGCCACAAGGCTTTTCTCTCTCAAAATGCCAACGTCTTCCTCAATAGAGGTTTAGTTTCTTAGATTTAAACTTTGATTGAAAGGCAACCCACATTCGTCTTCACTTTTTAAAACTTGCAAAATCAGCGTGTTTGGAGTGTGGACTCGTGCCATAAGTTCTCATGCTCAGCTACTAAAAATACCAAAATAACAGGTCAAAAGCTACACTCTTATAGCAAATACTCTTTTACATCAATAAGTGAATTTGTGGTCTGGAGCTGTGGCTCAGTTGGTTGCACGGCACAGTTTGAGTTGCCCTTTTAATGTGCAACAGGTTGTGAGTTCAATCCCCATCTTGGGCCGGTGGAAACTTGTCACAGCTTCAAACTCGCACACACCTGTGTGGCGTTCCAACATGTTGACTTTACATTTAATCATTTAGAAAATGCTTTTATCTTAAGCCACTTACAAGCATCAGTAAAGTAAGTTTAGGGCCACATATGAAAAGTTCTGATTTAATTCTCCATTTCACTGTGTTTATAGTCAGAATACTGTATATTATCTAAATGTTGTTTACAGCTCTGTGCTTTTAGCTGGATCTACTTCAACCAAACCTCTGATCCAGGACAGCCATTGGACTCTTTGTAAAGTTTTTTCCCTGCAGGTAGATGAAGATGAAACGGAGTCCTCTCTTTGTGACCTTGGCAGCGAGGCTAGAACTATTGGAAGGACTGTTGGCCTCCACGATACTAAACTCTATCTGTGTTTCTTCCTGTTGCAGGTTGACCCTGACCTCTTCACTACCTGGGAGAGTTCAGTGAGATATGTTGATCTGTAAGTATTTCTTTCCATGGCTCAGTTGGTAGTGTGTGCAAAGTTATGTAATTATTCGAGAACATTTAGGCCATCAAAAATGTGATTTATTTCTTCAGTTCTGTATTGGGGTTAATCCGCCGACGTTTCCATTGGAAGAACAAGCACTTAACCACTGCGCTACTGAGAGATACTGCCAAGCCTGATTTTAACTTCCTCCATTGGTCTGGTCCTTAAGACCATAAAATGCTTCCAGTTCGCCAACAGAGGGCGCACAATGACCAAACATTCCTGGCCCACCACTGGGTCTGATTCAAGAAGAGCAGCTTGGGAAACCAATGCTTTAACCAAGTGAGCTATTGAGGCAGAAAATTTGAGCATTTGTTCACAGATTCAGGCAATTGTTTAATAACAGCTTTTCATCTCTCATTTTGGTGTGGTTAGTTAGCTGATAGCTGAGCATAAAAATATTCATCATGTGTCGACACTCCAGACAGGAAGGATGATTTAACAAGTTAAAGAAGTGGTGAACAGTTAGAACAGGGAGTCAACGAGAACTTGGGTGATTCTCAAGTCTCTTACTTGTCGTTTCCTCGCTTCTCGCTCCTTGCTTGAACTGGAAGTTGTTCCACTCCGCCATCTTGCAGACTGTCCCAAAGCTCTTATTTGCGCCCCGAGGAGCCATGAGTGAGGATACACCAGTGCATCCTTTGCGGAAATCTTTTACTGACCGACACGCCCCCTTATTGGGTAGCCCGTATATTGATTGGAAGCTGCAGCTGATCGGACTGGCCTGATACATCAGGACCAGGGCCGTTAAATCAGAGAGTTAAGACACGCTTTGATCTCGCCGCTACGCAGTCACGTGCTTCATGTAGCTCTCCATAGTTCCAAACAACTCAGCGCTGTCAACCAGTTTGAATGGGTTTAGGTGGGACGCACACCAGCAGCAGCTTTATTTACAGCAATTGTCGGTAAATATTAACAAAATAGACACTGACTACTGATGTGACACTTACATTACATACATAATGTAACGTTACACATTTACAGCAGCGACTTAATTTGCAGCAATTATCGGTAAATATTAACGAAATAGACACTGACTACTGATGTGACACTTACATTACATACATAACGTAATGTTACACATTTACAGCAGCGACTTAATTTGCAGCAATTATCGGTAAATATTAACAAAATAGACACTGACTACTGATGTGACACTTACATTACATACATAATGTAACGTTACACATTTACAGCAGCGACTTAATTTGCAGCAATTATCGGTAAATATTAACGAAATAGACACTGACTACTGATGTGACACTTACATTACATACATAACGTAACGTTACACATTTCCAGCAGTGACTTAATTTGCAGCAATTTTTGGTAAATATTAACAAAATAGACACTGACTACTGATGTGACACTTACATTACATACATAACGTAACGTTACACATTTACAGCAGTGACTTAATTTGCAGCAATTATCGGTAAATATTAACGAAATAGACACTGACTACTGATGTGACACTTACATTACATACATAACGTAACGTTACACATTTACAGCAGCGACTTAATTTGCAGCAATAATCGGTAAATATTAACAAAATAGACACTGACTACTGATGTGACACTTACATTACATACATAACGTAACGTTACACATTTACAGTAGCGACTTAATTTGCAGCAATAATCGGTAAATATTAACAAAATAGACACTGACTACTGATGTGACACTTACATTACATACATAACGTAACGTTACACATTTACAGCAGCGACTTAATTTGCAGCAATTTTTGGTAAATATTAACAAAATAGACACTGAAAAGTCTTTTCTGCTTAGGAAGTTCCTAACTGAGTGAAGTGAACCGGAAGTATTTAAGTGGCAGCCATGATAAGAGCTGGGGTGAGTTCAATCTCAAAACGTTTGGACCGGTTTGAAACGTTTTCGGATTGAACGATGTGTTTCTTTGAATAAAATAATACAGTACCTTCATACAATAATTGTGATTCATGTTGATAAAACTGGGAGGGCAGGAGGGTGAGTGTGAGCAAGCATTCTCAATGTGACAACCCTTTCCATTATTTGGTGACTGGTACCCTATGGGTCTTTTTGCTGTCTTGATTGTGAACTAATATATTCCACCGTGTTGTCCACCTTCAGATGGCCTGCATTAAAACAACACGGGGCGCAGAGTCAAAGATGCGCTTTTTGTAGTTCATCTTCAGAACATTGTAGTTTCATCACGGCAGGTGACGTCAGAAACATCCGCCATCGCGTAAGTACATCGCCTGGAAAAGAGCAGTGGGATTCAATGTTTTCATGCTTTTATCTTGTTTTTTTTGTATTATTCTTTACACTTGTTAAAGAACTTTGTAACTTGTTTTTGAAAAGTGCTCTACAAATAAAGATTATATTATTATTATTATTATTCTCTGAGACCCGCGGTCGTATTTTCCTGAGTCCTTATGGATTCTCCTTCATATCTTTTCTTGACCTCATAACGTTTTCTATCGAGGTCAAGGAAAGATGGTTAGGAAAGGAGATTTTATTGACTTTTGGAACGCAGCCATAGTCTTGTTAGAGAGTTCTTCTCTGAAGTCCAAATGTACTGATTTTCTCTGTGAGAGCTCAGAAAGTTCAGGCAGCTCTGCTGCTTTAGATCAGGTTTGGTAAAAGAGAAGTTGTGGATTCAAATCTTTTCTTCACACTGTGTAAAAGAACAGAAACAAAGAGCAGCTACACCACCTTTTCCCAAAGTTGGAATAGAACCCAGGTCACCTGGGTCAAATCCAGGTCTCTAGACCTCTTCACTACTTGGGAGAAGAGCTCCGCAGCAGCTTGTTTCACCTGAACATCATGAAACCAACAGCTCAGACAGCTCAACAACAGGATGATAAAAAACTAAATGCCAGAAAGTCCATCCATCCAACGTTTCCTCCCCAGACTGATGAAGGTGAAGTTTCTGCAGGTTCCTCCCCCAGTCTGATCTTCTTCCTCTCTCTGGATGTTCATCTTCACCAGCGCTGAAGATGGTCCAGTGGGGAAGGACGCCGACCGGAGATCTGGAGACGTGGGATCAAGCCTCAGCTCAGCTTGAGGTACGTGACCAACCTTCAAACTAAACTAAACTCAACAAACAAACCAATAAAACTAAACCGTCTACGCTTGCGTTGCGTTCATTTCTCGTCGTGAATTTCCGCTGCGTTCATTTCTCGTCGTGAATTTCCACTGCGTTCATTTCTCGTCGTGAATTTCCGCCATTGTTCATCTGCAACAGAGCTGACCTTCAAGGGACCAAAGAGCAAGGTAAGTCCAGGTGGGGTCGAGCTAGCTGGCTTGATAAAAGCCAGCTAGTGAGACGTGTTTTTGTGTCTCGTTACAGGATTAAATATCTTTACCCAACAAAGTATGTAACAAAAAAAACATGTGGTTTGAGATTAATTTAGAAGTGATTTCAAAACCAAACCAACCAGGAACCAGCATCCAAGCGGTTCACTTGCAAAGGCCATAAGCACATAATAGGCATCAATATGTAGCCACAAGGCTTTTCTCTCTCAAAATGCCAACGTCTTCCTCAATAGAGGTTTAGTTTCTTAGATTTAAACTTTGATTGAAAGGCAACCCACATTCGTCTTCACTTTTTTAAAACTTGCAAAATCAGCGTGTTTGGAGTGTGGACTCGTGCCATAAGTTCTCATGCTCAGCTACTAAAAATACCAAAATAACAGGTCAAAAGCTACACTCTTATAGCAAATACTCTTTTACATCAATAAGTGAATTTGTGGTCTGGAGCTGTGGCTCAGTTGGTTGCACAGCACATTTTGAGTTGCCCTTTTAATGTGCAACAGGTTGTGAGTTCAATCCCCATCTTGGGCCGGTGGAAACTTGTCACAGCTTCAAACTCGCACACACCTGTGTGGCGTTTCAACATGTTGACTTTACATTTAATCATTTAGAAAATGCTTTTATCTTAAGCCACTTACAAGCATCAGTAAAGTAAGTTTAGGGCCACATATGAAAAGTTCTGATTTAATTCTCCATTTCACTGTGTTTATAGTCAGAATACTGTATATTATCTAAATGTTGTTTACGGCTCTGTGCTTTTAGCTGGATCTACTTCAACCAAACCTCTGATCCAGGACAGCCATTGGACTCTTTGTAAAGTTTTTTCCCTGCAGGTAGATGAAGATGAAACGGAGTCCTCTCTTTGTGACCTTGGCAGCGAGGCTAGAACTATTGGAAGGACTGTTGGCCTCCACGATACTAAACTCTATCTGTGTTTCTTCCTGTTGCAGGTTGACCCTGACCTCTTCACTACCTGGGAGAGTTCAGTGAGATATGTTGATCTGTAAGTATTTCTTTCCATGGCTCAGTTGGTAGTGTGTGCAAAGTTATGTAATTATTCGAGAACATTTAGGCCATCAAAAATGTGATTTATTTCTTCAGTTCTGTATTGGGGTTAATCCGCCGACGTTTCCATTGGAAGAACAAGCACTTAACCACTGCGCTACTGAGAGATACTGCCAAGCCTGATTTTAACTTCCTCCATTGGTCTGGTCCTTAAGACCATAAAATGCTTCCAGTTCGCCAACAGAGGGCGCACAATGACCAAACATTCCTGGCCCACCACTGGGTCTGATTCAAGAAGAGCAGCTTGGGAAACCAATGCTTTAACCAAGTGAGCTATTGAGGCAGAAAATTTGAGCATTTGTTCACAGATTCAGGCAATTGTTTAATAACAGCTTTTCATCTCTCATTTTGGTGTGGTTAGTTAGCTGATAGCTGAGCATAAAAATATTCATCATGTGTCGACACTCCAGACAGGAAGGATGATTTAACAAGTTAAAGAAGTGGTGAACAGTTAGAACAGGGAGTCAACGAGAACTTGGGTGATTCTCAAGTCTCTTACTTGTCGTTTCCTCGCTTCTCGCTCCTTGCTTGAACTGGAAGTTGTTCCACTCCGCCATCTTGCAGACTGTCCCAAAGCTCTTATTTGCGCCCCGAGGAGCCATGAGTGAGGATACACCAGTGCATCCTTTGCGGAAATCTTTTACTGACCGACACGCCCCCTTATTGGGTAGCTGGTATATTGATTGGAAGCTGCAGCTGATCGGACTGGCCTGATACATCAGGACCAGGGCCGTTAAATCAGAGAGTTAAGACACGCTTTGATCTCGCCGCTACGCAGTCACGTGCTTCATGTAGCTCTCCATAGTTCCAAACAACTCAGCGCTGTCAACCAGTTTGAATGGGTTTAGGTGGGACGCACACCAGCAGCAGCTTTATTTACAGCAATTGTCGGTAAATATTAACAAAATAGACACTGACTACCGATGTGACACTTACATTACATACATAACGTAACGTTACACATTTACAGCAGCGACTTAATTTGCAGCAATTATCGGTAAATATTAACGAAATAGACACTGACTACTGATGTGACACTTACATTACATACATAACGTAACGTTACACATTTACAGCAGCGACTTAATTTGCAGCAATTATCGGTAAATATTAACAAAATAGACACTGACTACTGATGTGACACTTACATTACATACATAACGTAACGTTACACATTTCCAGCAGTGACTTAATTTGCAGCAATTTTTGGTAAATATTAACAAAATAGACACTGACTACTGATGTGACACTTACATTACATACATAACGTAACGTTACACATTTACAGCAGCGACTTAATTTGCAGCAATAATCGGTAAATATTAACAAAATAGACACTGACTACTGATGTGACACTTACATTACATACATAACGTAACGTTACACATTTCCAGCAGTGACTTAATTTGCAGCAATTATCGGTAAATATTAACGAAATAGACACTGACTACTGATGTGACACTTACATTACATACATAACGTAACGTTACACATTTACAGCAGCGACTTAATTTGCAGCAATAATCGGTAAATATTAACAAAATAGACACTGACTACTGATGTGACACTTACATTACATACATAACGTAACGTTACACATTTCCAGCAGTGACTTAATTTGCAGCAATTTTTGGTAAATATTAACAAAATAGACACTGACTACTGATGTGACACTTACATTACATACATAACGTAACGTTACACATTTACAGCAGTGACTTAATTTGCAGCAATTATCGGTAAATATTAACGAAATAGACACTGACTACTGATGTGACACTTACATTACATACATAACGTAACGTTACACATTTACAGCAGTGACTTAATTTGCAGCAATTATCGGTAAATATTAACAAAATAGACACTGACTACTGATGTGACACTTACATTACATACATAACGTAACGTTACACATTTACAGCAGCGACTTAATTTGCAGCAATAATCGGTAAATATTAACAAAATAGACACTGACTACTGATGTGACACTTACATTACATACATAACGTAACGTTACACATTTACAGCAGCGACTTAATTTGCAGCAATTTTTGGTAAATATTAACAAAATAGACACTGAAAAGTCTTTTCTGCTTAGGAAGTTCCTAACTGAGTGAAGTGAACCGGAAGTATTTAAGTGGCAGCCATGATAAGAGCTGGGGTGAGTTCAATCTCAAAACGTTTGGACCGGTTTGAAACGTTTTCGGATTGAACGATGTGTTTCTTTGAATAAAATAATACAGTACCTTCATACAATAATTGTGATTCATGTTGATAAAACTGGGAGGGCAGGAGGGTGAGTGTGAGCAAGCATTCTCAATGTGACAACCCTTTCCATTATTTGGTGACTGGTACCCTATGGGCCTTTTTGCTGTCTTGATTGTGAACTAATATATTCCACCGTGTTGTCCACCTTCAGATGGCCTGCATTAAAACAACACGGGGCGCAGAGTCAAAGATGCGCTTTTTGTAGTTCATCTTCAGAACATTGTAGTTTCATCACGGCAGGTGACGTCAGAAACATCCGCCATCGCGTAAGTACATCGCCTGGAAAAGAGCAGTGGGATTCAATGTTTTCATGCTTTTATCTTGTTTTTTTTGTATTATTCTTTACACTTGTTAAAGAACTTTGTAACTTGTTTTTGAAAAGTGCTCTACAAATAAAGATTATTATTATTATTATTATTATTCTCTGAGACCCGCGGTCGTATTTTCCTGAGTCCTTATGGATTCTCCTTCATATCTTTTCTTGACCTCATAACGTTTTCTATCGAGGTCAAGGAAAGATGGTTAGGAAAGGAGATTTTATTGACTTTTGGAACGCAGCCATAGTCTTGTTAGAGAGTTCTTCTCTGAAGTCCAAATGTACTGATTTTCTCTGTGAGAGCTCAGAAAGTTCAGGCAGCTCTGCTGCTTTAGATCAGGTTTGGTAAAAGAGAAGTTGTGGATTCAAATCTTTTCTTCACACTGTGTAAAAGAACAGAAACAAAGAGCAGCTACACCACCTTTTCCCAAAGTTGGAATAGAACCCAGGTCACCTGGGTCAAATCCAGGTCTCTAGACCTCTTCACTACTTGGGAGAAGAGCTCCGCAGCAGCTTGTTTCACCTGAACATCATGAAACCAACAGCTCAGACAGCTCAACAACAGGATGATAAAAAACTAAATGCCAGAAAGTCCATCCATCCAACGTTTCCTCCCCAGACTGATGAAGGTGAAGTTTCTGCAGGTTCCTCCCCCAGTCTGATCTTCTTCCTCTCTCTGGATGTTCATCTTCACCAGCGCTGAAGATGGTCCAGTGGGGAAGGACGCCGACCGGAGATCTGGAGACGTGGGATCAAGCCTCAGCTCAGCTTGAGGTACGTGACCAACCTTCAAACTAAACTAAACTCAACAAACAAACCAATAAAACTAAACCGTCTACGCTTGCGTTGCGTTCATTTCTCGTCGTGAATTTCCGCTGCGTTCATTTCTCGTCGTGAATTTCCACTGCGTTCATTTCTCGTCGTGAATTTCCGCCATTGTTCATCTGCAACAGAGCTGACCTTCAAGGGACCAAAGAGCAAGGTAAGTCCAGGTGGGGTCGAGCTAGCTGGCTTGATAAAAGCCAGCTAGTGAGACGTGTTTTTGTGTCTCGTTACAGGATTAAATATCTTTACCCAACAAAGTATGTAACAAAAAAAACATGTGGTTTGAGATTAATTTAGAAGTGATTTCAAAACCAAACCAACCAGGAACCAGCATCCAAGCGGTTCACTTGCAAAGGCCATAAGCACATAATAGGCATCAATATGTAGCCACAAGGCTTTTCTCTCTCAAAATGCCAACGTCTTCCTCAATAGAGGTTTAGTTTCTTAGATTTAAACTTTGATTGAAAGGCAACCCACATTCGTCTTCACTTTTTTAAAACTTGCAAAATCAGCGTGTTTGGAGTGTGGACTCGTGCCATAAGTTCTCATGCTCAGCTACTAAAAATACCAAAATAACAGGTCAAAAGCTACACTCTTATAGCAAATACTCTTTTACATCAATAAGTGAATTTGTGGTCGGGAGCTGTGGCTCAGTTGGTAGCACAGCACATTTTGAGTTGCCCTTTTAATGTGCAACAGGTTGTGAGTTCAATCCCCATCTTGGGCCGGTGGAAACTTGTCACAGCTTCAAACTCGCACACACACCTGTGTGGCGTTTCAACATGTTGACTTTACATTTAATCATTTAGAAAATGCTTTTATCTTAAGCCACTTACAAGCATCAGTAAAGTAAGTTTAGGGCCACATATGAAAAGTTCTGATTTAATTCTCCATTTTCACTGTGTTTATAGTCAGAATACTGTATATTATCTAAATGTTGTTTACAGCTCTGTGCTTTTAGCTGGATCTACTTCAACCAAACCTCCGATCCAGGACAGCCATTGGACTCTTTGTAAAGTTTTTTCCCTGCAGGTAGATGAAGATGAAACGGAGTCCTCTCTTTGTGACCTTGGCAGCGAGGCTAGAACTATTGGAAGGACTGTTGGCCTCCACGATACTAAACTCTATCTGTGTTTCTTCCTGTTGCAGGTTGACCCTGACCTCTTCACTACCTGGGAGAGTTCAGTGAGATATGTTGATCTGTAAGTATTTCTTTCCATGGCTCAGTTGGTAGTGTGTGCAAAGTTATGTAATTATTCGAGAACATTTAGGCCATCAAAAATGTGATTTATTTCTTCAGTTCTGTATTGGGGTTAATCCGCCGACGTTTCCATTGGAAGAACAAGCACTTAACCACTGCGCTACTGAGAGATACTGCCAAGCCTGATTTTAACTTCCTCCATTGGTCTGGTCCTTAAGACCATAAAATGCTTCCAGTTCGCCAACAGAGGGCGCACAATGACCAAACATTCCTGGCCCACCACTGGGTCTGATTCAAGAAGAGCAGCTTGGGAAACCAATGCTTTAACCAAGTGAGCTATTGAGGCAGAAAATTTGAGCATTTGTTCACAGATTCAGGCAATTGTTTAATAACAGCTTTTCATCTCTCATTTTGGTGTGGTTAGTTAGCTGATAGCTGAGCATAAAAATATTCATCATGTGTCGACACTCCAGACAGGAAGGATGATTTAACAAGTTAAAGAAGTGGTGAACAGTTAGAACAGGGAGTCAACGAGAACTTGGGTGATTCTCAAGTCTCTTACTTGTCGTTTCCTCGCTTCTCGCTCCTTGCTTGAACTGGAAGTTGTTCCACTCCGCCATCTTGCAGACTGTCCCAAAGCTCTTATTTGCGCCCCGAGGAGCCATGAGTGAGGATACACCAGTGCATCCTTTGCGGAAATCTTTTACTGACCGACACGCCCCCTTATTGGGTAGCCCGTATATTGATTGGAAGCTGCAGCTGATCGGACTGGCCTGATACATCAGGACCAGGGCCGTTAAATCAGAGAGTTAAGACACGCTTTGATCTCGCCGCTACGCAGTCACGTGCTTCATGTAGCTCTCCATAGTTCCAAACAACTCAGCGCTGTCAACCAGTTTGAATGGGTTTAGGTGGGACGCACACCAGCAGCAGCTTTATTTACAGCAATTGTCGGTAAATATTAACAAAATAGACACAGACTACTGATGTGACACTTACATTACATACATAACGTAACGTTACACATTTACAGCAGCGACTTAATTTGCAGCAATTATCGGTAAATATTAACGAAATAGACACTGACTACTGATGTGACACTTACATTACATACATAATGTAACGTTACACATTTACAGCAGCGACTTAATTTGCAGCAATTATCGGTAAATATTAACGAAATAGACACTGACTACTGATGTGACACTTACATTACATAAATAACGTAACGTTACACATTTACAGCAGCGACTTAATTTGCAGCAATTATCGGTAAATATTAACAAAATAGACACTGACTACTGATGTGACACTTACATTACATACATAACGTAATGTTACACATTTACAGCAGCGACTTAATTTGCAGCAATTATCGGTAAATATTAACGAAATAGACACTGACTACTGATGTGACACTTACATTACATACATAACGTAACGTTACACATTTACAGCAGTGACTTAATTTGCAGCAATTTTTGGTAAATATTAACAAAATAGACACTGAAAAGTCTTTTCTGCTTAGGAAGTTCCTAACTGAGTGAAGTGAACCGGAAGTATTTAAGTGGCAGCCATGATAAGAGCTGGGGTGAGTTCAATCTCAAAACGTTTGGACCGGTTTGAAACGTTTTCGGATTGAACGATGTGTTTCTTTGAATAAAATAATACAGTACCTTCATACAATAATTGTGATTCATGTTGATAAAACTGGGAGGGCAGGAGGGTGAGTGTGAGCAAGCATTCTCAATGTGACAACCCTTTCCATTATTTGGTGACTGGTACCCTATGGGCCTTTTTGCTGTCTTGATTGTGAACTAATATATTCCACCGTGTTGTCCACCTTCAGATGGCCTGCATTAAAACAACACGGGGCGCAGAGTCAAAGATGCGCTTTTTGTAGTTCATCTTCAGAACATTGTAGTTTCATCACGGCAGGTGACGTCAGAAACATCCGCCATCGCGTAAGTACATCGCCTGGAAAAGAGCAGTGGGATTCAATGTTTTCATGCTTTTATCTTGTTTTTTTTGTATTATTCTTTACACTTGTTAAAGAACTTTGTAACTTGTTTTTGAAAAGTGCTCTACAAATAAAGATTATTATTATTATTATTATTATTCTCTGAGACCCGCGGTCGTATTTTCCTGAGTCCTTATGGATTCTCCTTCATATCTTTTCTTGACCTCATAACGTTTTCTATCGAGGTCAAGGAAAGATGGTTAGGGAAGGAGATTTTATTGACTTTTGGAACGCAGCCATAGTCTTGTTAGAGAGTTCTTCTCTGAAGTCCAAATGTACTGATTTTCTCTGTGAGAGCTCAGAAAGTTCAGGCAGCTCTGCTGCTTTAGATCAGGTTTGGTAAAAGAGAAGTTGTGGATTCAAATCTTTTCTTCACACTGTGTAAAAGAACAGAAACAAAGAGCAGCTACACCACCTTTTCCCAAAGTTGGAATAGAACCCAGGTCACCTGGGTCAAATCCAGGTCTCTAGACCTCTTCACTACTTGGGAGAAGAGCTCCGCAGCAGCTTGTTTCACCTGAACATCATGAAACCAACAGCTCAGACAGCTCAACAACAGGATGATAAAAAACTAAATGCCAGAAAGTCCATCCATCCAACGTTTCCTCCCCAGACTGATGAAGGTGAAGTTTCTGCAGGTTCCTCCCCCAGTCTGATCTTCTTCCTCTCTCTGGATGTTCATCTTCACCAGCGCTGAAGATGGTCCAGTGGGGAAGGACGCCGACCGGAGATCTGGAGACGTGGGATCAAGCCTCAGCTCAGCTTGAGGTACGTGACCAACCTTCAAACTAAACTCAACAAACAAACCAAGCGTTCATTTCTCGTCGTGAATTTCCGCTGCGTTCATTTCTCGTCGTGAATTTCCACTGCGTTCGTTTCTCGTCGTGAATTTCCGCCATTGTTCATCTGCAACAGAGCTGACCTTCAAGGGACCAAAGAGCAAGGTAAGTCCAGGTGGGGTCGAGCTAGCTGGCTTGATAAAAGCCAGCTAGTGAGACGTGTTTTTGTGTCTCGTTACAGGATTAAATATCTTTACCCAACAAAGTATGTAACAAAAAAAACATGTGGTTTGAGATTAATTTAGAAGTGATTTCAAAACCAAACCAACCAGGAACCAGCATCCAAGCGGTTCACTTGCAAAGGCCATAAGCACATAATAGGCATCAATATGTAGCCACAAGGCTTTTCTCTCTCAAAATGCCAACGTCTTCCTCAATAGAGGTTTAGTTTCTTAGATTTAAACTTTGATTGAAAGGCAACCCACATTCGTCTTCACTTTTTTAAAACTTGCAAAATCAGCGTGTTTGGAGTGTGGACTCGTGCCATAAGTTCTCATGCTCAGCTACTAAAAATACCAAAATAACAGGTCAAAAGCTACACTCTTATAGCAAATACTCTTTTACATCAATAAGTGAATTTGTGGTCTGGAGCTGTGGCTCAGTTGGTTGCACGGCACAGTTTGAGTTGCCCTTTTAATGTGCAACAGGTTGTGAGTTCAATCCCCATCTTGGGCCGGTGGAAACTTGTCACAGCTTCAAACTCGCACACACACCTGTGTGGCGTTTCAACATGTTGACTTTACATTTAATCATTTAGAAAATGCTTTTATCTTAAGCCACTTACAAGCATCAGTAAAGTAAGTTTAGGGCCACATATGAAAAGTTCTGATTTAATTCTCCATTTCACTGTGTTTATAGTCAGAATACTGTATATTATCTAAATGTTGTTTACAGCTCTGTGCTTTTAGCTGGATCTACTTCAACCAAACCTCTGATCCAGGACAGCCATTGGACTCTTTGTAAAGTTTTTTCCCTGCAGGTAGATGAAGATGAAACGGAGTCCTCTCTTTGTGACCTTGGCAGCGAGGCTAGAACTATTGGAAGGACTGTTGGCCTCCACGATACTAAACTCTATCTGTGTTTCTTCCTGTTGCAGGTTGACCCTGACCTCTTCACTACCTGGGAGAGTTCAGTGAGATATGTTGATCTGTAAGTATTTCTTTCCATGGCTCAGTTGGTAGTGTGTGCAAAGTTATGTAATTATTCGAGAACATTTAGGCCATCAAAAATGTGATTTATTTCTTCAGTTCTGTATTGGGGTTAATCCGCCGACGTTTCCATTGGAAGAACAAGCACTTAACCACTGCGCTACTGAGAGATACTGCCAAGCCTGATTTTAACTTCCTCCATTGGTCTGGTCCTTAAGACCATAAAATGCTTCCAGTTCGCCAACAGAGGGCGCACAATGACCAAACATTCCTGGCCCACCACTGGGTCTGATTCAAGAAGAGCAGCTTGGGAAACCAATGCTTTAACCAAGTGAGCTATTGAGGCAGAAAATTTGAGCATTTGTTCACAGATTCAGGCAATTGTTTAATAACAGCTTTTCATCTCTCATTTTGGTGTGGTTAGTTAGCTGATAGCTGAGCATAAAAATATTCATCATGTGTCGACACTCCAGACAGGAAGGATGATTTAACAAGTTAAAGAAGTGGTGAACAGTTAGAACAGGGAGTCAACGAGAACTTGGGTGATTCTCAAGTCTCTTACTTGTCGTTTCCTCGCTTCTCGCTCCTTGCTTGAACTGGAAGTTGTTCCACTCCGCCATCTTGCAGACTGTCCCAAAGCTCTTATTTGCGCCCCGAGGAGCCATGAGTGAGGATACACCAGTGCATCCTTTGCGGAAATCTTTTACTGACCGACACGCCCCCTTATTGGGTAGCTGGTATATTGATTGGAAGCTGCAGCTGATCGGACTGGCCTGATACATCAGGACCAGGGCCGTTAAATCAGAGAGTTAAGACACGCTTTGATCTCGCCGCTACGCAGTCACGTGCTTCATGTAGCTCTCCATAGTTCCAAACAACTCAGCGCTGTCAACCAGTTTGAATGGGTTTAGGTGGGACGCACACCAGCAGCAGCTTTATTTACAGCAATTGTCGGTAAATATTAACAAAATACACACAGACTACTGATGTGACACTTACATTACATACATAATGTAACGTTACACATTTACAGCAGCGACTTAATTTGCAGCAATTATCGGTAAATATTAATGCATAATGTGCATTGACTAGGATGTTGACTACACCCATAGTTAGTGTATTCTATCCTGGGAGTGATGGACAGACAGCATTCACAGTGTGGTCTGTTGAAAATGAACTAGAGAGATGGTTACTGAATGAATTAAGTACATTCCTAAATACAATCCATAACATTACTGTTGACTGGGGATTCATTTCAGTATGGCTAATGTACCCTTTCACCCTTCCCCAGAGGCTAAACCATTAACCAGGACACAGACACATTTTGACTGATCAGTCCACACCACAGCTGCCTGGGAGAGAGCTTGATGAAGCAGTAGCTCTACCTTGTGTCTGGCTGCTGTGCTTTCTCTTGTCATGGTGTATCAGTATGACTCTGACAGTAAACTGTCTTCTCATACCTTGTAAACTGAGTTAGGCTGTTTCACTCAATCATCCTGTTTCCACCTACATACTGAATGTATGATCATTAGCACCTGTTTTGTTTGTTTAATCACCTGATGATATGCCTTACAAAGCCAGTTCCACCAAACTTTGAGTTTTCTTATGT
This sequence comes from Micropterus salmoides, assembly GCF_014851395.1. Taxonomy (NCBI): domain Eukaryota; kingdom Metazoa; phylum Chordata; class Actinopteri; order Centrarchiformes; family Centrarchidae; genus Micropterus; species Micropterus salmoides. The sequence goes on along the minus strand of NW_024040485.1, from coordinate 30,772,102 downwards.
CCATTAGTTTGTATTTTGTTTTATAACACATAACATGTCCATTTTTTACTTTTTGCTTTCTTGAAACCTTCATGCCAATAAAGCCCTTTAAATTGTTTAATATTGGAGAGAAGGGGGGCTGCTCCCATAAGGTATTGTATATTACAGTATGGATATATTTTTTCTCATGCTTCTATTGTCATAATTACTGACATTCTGATGTTATGTTAAGACACATTCACATACACATGCACAACAAGTACATATCAATGAATGCCAGAAGCTGTTTAGTTTAAGTCAAGAAAGAAGTTTTGGTAAACAGTGCAAAATATTCAAGGCAACCAACTGCATTCAACTATACATTTTATTATATTTTATATCCAGGGATTATAGGTAAGTTTTCCTTGAATGTGATGTCTTCAAAGAAACACATTTTTTCTTCTCACATCCTGCAAGACCAGACAGGAGGCTATATTTCATGCCAGATGTCCCACATCTGGTTCAGAAGAGTGCTGGTTGGTGGACAGACATTTCTGCAGGCTCCATCAGCCTGGTCATCGCTCCACTCTCCGCTCAAAATCCGTCCTGCTGAAAACAAACAAAACAACAACACACACATATAGTTGATTTTGGATGGCTTTGCAAATTAAATCTCAGCTGTTTGACAGCTGGAACTTGAGGCTTACTTTATCTAGGTATAGATATATCATATATCCTTTACACACAAGGGACTGAAGTTCAGTGTGTCACCAGCATTGTACATGTGCTACTTTCATCATAATTCTGAATCACTACAGTATCGCGTTTTTACCTTTATTAGTCACAGGGAGCCATTAACATGAGGAGTTGTGTGCAAAATAAATCATTGTATTCTAACAGATGTCCAAAATATGACCTCTGTCATCATAAGCCACTGATCTTATCACCCATCACTGATGCACTGTCTAACAAACATTGTGTGTAATTAACCAAGGAACAACCTCGCTAGATACAAGCTAGCCATGTTATCTAGCTGAGATAGCTAACTTACTGTTCATCATAATCACGTATAGAGTTACTACTACAGCGGCAACTAAGTGCTGCTATACTGAGCTACAACAAACCTAATGACCAAAGATAAACGATATATGCTAATTAACTAATAACTTTACATTTGAGGTAAATATTGGCAAACTGACATCTTGGTATGGTAACGTTAGCTGGTTAAGTGCTAACGTTACTCACGTTAACGTTAACCTCAAGTGTATCACTGCAAAGTCTTTAATTGGATATTGGCAGACATGACAGCTTAACCAGATCAGCAATTTCACAGTTTATAGATTCCACATTTAAAAATAAGACCATGCTTTCAGATAAAGGGACCGAGATATTATGAGGTTCCCATATTAATAATACGATTTGTGACCAAAAGTCACATGAAAAAGTTCACTCGTAAAATAAATCTCTGTCTCTGACTCACAAAAAGAGCATAAAGGTCAAATAAGAGACTAGAGAAGCACCCCTTGTGTCTCTCCATGAATCCCCGGTGGGCGGGACAAAGACGCAAGCGAGGGAAACGTGCAATTAATAAGAGACGTGAGAAGCACCCAGGAGCTCCTCCCTCTCTCAGGAAGAGAGCCCAGCAGAGGATGTACTTCCTGCAGCTGCTGATGTGCAGCAGTGTGTCAGTGCAGCCACTAGAGGGCAGCAGCAAAACACTAAAGGTAAATCCAGAGTGATTTACATTATAATCTAATAAACATACGTAGGAGCCATTATACATGAGGGGAAATGTCCCCCCCACACACACACACACTTTTCAAAATCTCTGTTTTGTCCCCCTCACTTTTTTCCGGCGATTTCGGAGTTGGCTCATAGCAGAGACGGTTTGAATGACTAGTCGATCAATCGATCAATCAATCAATCACACACCCCATCAGACATGATTAAACGGTTGAAACGCAGACAAAAATCATGTTGGCCCATAGAAAACATGTGACACAAGGCAAAGGTGGTGCTGAAAAGTTAAGGGAGAAGAAAAAAGGTTGCAGCAAAGTGCATCAATATTACGTTTCTTTTGTGCTGCTGTTACTTGAGGACTCCTGCTGCAGGGTGGGTAGTAACTTACAAATAACGCACATTTGCTAAATAAATACATTTAAAAAAAAGTAATTGGCACCTTTTCACGTTTTTTTCACACCTTTTTCAAAAATGTACTTTTACTCTTTACTCCAGTATTTTCTTTAGGCCAGTCATCTACTCTTAATTTCTCTACAGTTTCCATTCATACCTTCATAACTTAACCAGTCTGTAATCTGCATTTTGCTTCATTAGCCGAAATGATCCAGTCTGTGTGCGCGTAGTTACGCAGAAGAGCGCCTGGTCTCGGGCGCTTGTCACAGTCACAGAGCTGGGCGCAAACATTTAGAAAATCAGGCAAACACCTTTCTCAGTTTAAGGCTTTATTGTTCTACTTACACAACTGAAATCCTGTGAGCGCACACCATGGCACTGCTGGCCGTGTTGGAAAGCAGCCTGCGTCGCTCTTTAACAAGCCGGCAAATAAATACTTTCACTTTCCATTAACGGCGCATTTAAAGCGTATTTCGTCTCTGCAGAGAAAACGTAGACTTCACACTGTAACATAAGTTATATGATCATTGGATTGATCCTGATATAATATTTTATATATAATTATGGTGGATAAAACAGTCCTGTTAGGTTTTACGCATGACGCACAGCTTCCTCTGTATGCAGGTTTACCTGCTTCAACAAGGAGCTGCTCCCTGTTGCTGCCACAATGATTCTTTGCGTTGTGAAGATTATTTAGATGCTTTAGGATTAATCAGATTGTTTCGGCTGCCTGTGCTGCTGCAAAGCAAGTGTTTTGGTCGGCTACATGTCCATAATAAAAGATGCAGGTAACAATAGTGGCTGGGCAGCAAGTGTGATATTTTAAAGTGATCTTATCAACACATTCATGGAGATTTAAAAAAAGAAATTAATTGTTTTAAACAGAAATAGCTATAGATAATCAACCAGCAAAGCAAATTGCATTCCCTAGAAATAACCATGTTGCAGTTGTTTCGAACCTGATGAACAGCAGATGAAATATATTATTATATTTATACATAAGTAGGTTTGTAACTTTTTATGGGAGTAATTTTTTCTTGAGTAAAGATTTTGAGTACTTTACCCACCACTGGCCAGCGGCACCAGTACTAGTGCTGACATGGTGAACATGTGACAGCAGAGATGAGGGCAAGAGCAGAACAGAGTCAGAGCCAGCACAGTCCAAAGCAGCAGTTTATGGTGTGACTGATGATGATATGACTTGTTTAGGTCTATCTACTCAAGGGCTCAGCTGAAGTGATTACTTTACTTTAGGAGAGTTAGAGAGGGATTTCTAGTTTTGAAAATGTATTTTAAAGGCTCATTTAGTGATGTACTCTACTTACATAAAATTCTCAAGAATGCAGGAATAAAAGTCTCTAAAGACCCAGAGGCTCCGACAAATGTTTGGACTGACCAGGGACAAACTCCTGGGCCACTTTTTTAAAAACTTGTCCTGAGGTGTGTGTGTCTGCTACGTGTCCATAAACAATTGAAAAGTAGTAAATGTTCACACAAAGACGAGCACAAAGACGAGCATCCTACAGTATTTTAAGAGGAAGAGGACAGAGGTCACAGGAGCAGGAGTTGAACAAACTGAGGAGGACGAGCTTGTAAGTTGGATGGACAGCTACTAGACGTAGTGAATTCTACAACTCACATAGTAAAAGACTGACCAAAAGCATGTCATCAGAGTTTGCAGGGAAGACAGCTCTGTGTTCCCAAACATTTGTTGCAGGGAGAGTCAGGGCCAAGAGAGACACAGGAAATATCACAGACAGCTCACAAGTGTAACATTGGAATAACTAAAAACATTTGTACTGTGGCTACGTTAACTAGCAGCTGCATGGTTTTTACGGCATGTAGTCGGTTTTGTTCTAGTTATATTATACTCCGTCTCTCTGACCCTCTCCCCCTTCAAGTTTTTCTCCATCTTCTGTCACTACAAAGACCCTCTTTCAGGCACACTAATAAGTACATTCTGTTTTCAAAAGCCATTAGAAATGAGCATTTAATTGCTTTATTTAAAAAAAAATTGACAATATCGGGGGGGCATGCCCCCGAACTCCCCGAGCATTTCACCGTCCCCTCCAGGTTCAAAGTCGCTCCTACGCCCCTGATAATAAATAATATTATCTGCAGTGCTGGAATGTAACTAAGTAACGTTTTTACTGAAGTATTTACATAAGTACAAATTACTCATAACTGTGACGGCAGAATCATTTCAAACCAAACACTCAGTGTATTGATGGAGGAAATAATCAGCAGGTTGATCCAGAATGAAAAGAATCATCAGCTGCAGTCTGATACTAAACAGTTCAGAATGAGCTGCAGCTCAACAACTACAGCAGCAACATCCTGCTGCACATTAATGAGGAGGAAGAAGAATCTGTTATAGCACAACATTTTACTGCTTTAATACTTTCAAACTCACATACTTTTACTGCAGGAACATAATTAATGCAGGGCTTTTACTTGTTTTACATGTAGTATTTTGTACAGTGTGGTATTAGTACTTTTACTTAAGGATCCTGCTTCCTGCAGTACTGCATACAAGATACAACAAATCAGAGAAAAGAGAACATTGAGGGAAAAGACTCAAGAGTTAAGACCTGAGGATTGAAGCAGTGAGTGGCTGCAGCCACCAGAGGGCAGCAGTGTCAAGCTGACAGCTGGACGTAATCAAGGACCAATCAAACTAATCAACCTACTGTCTTTATTAACTGATACTAATTACAAGTCTGAGCCTGATATTTCTGCTGTATTCAAACCATCACTGATGAAAACAAACCTTTAACAGTCATAGATCATGTATCAGATTGGGCTGTTTACCATGTTTAATGTTGTTCTATTTTACTGAATGAACATAACTCCTTTTGATCACATCTGCTTTGTTGATCCTTTAAATATTCTTTTCATCATGCATCTATGTTGTTACAATTTATGTATTCTAAATATGTGTTATGTGTTTGTAACCTTAAATGCTGAAGAATCAGTGATTCACTGACTGGAAAGTATAAAATGTATGAAGAGGTTTGTTCGTCATTGAGATTTTATCAGTCAAGTGATGTCAGATGATCCCTGATTCTGAATGTCAAGCAAAGGTAAAGATCTAATTAGCAAATTTACCTCTGTCAGCCTCATGTTATGTGTTTGTAACCTTAAATGCTGAAGAATCAGTGATTCACTGACTGGAAAGTATAAAATGTATGAAGAGGTTTGTTCGTCATTGAGATTTTATCAGTCAAGTGATGTCAGATGATCCCTGATTCTGAATATCAAGCAAAGGTAAAGATCTAATTAGCAAATTTACCTCTGTCAGCCTCATGTTATGTGTTTTGTTTGCAAGCTTTGCAAGTTAACTCCAGATGATGGAAATAAAAGAAGAATAACAGAAACATAAGTGAATGAAAGACACTGGATGAAAGAGGATAACTTTGGGTACAGATGTAGGAAATACACAACAGAGGTACAGCCTGAAGTGAATGTAATCTGTGTAACTGGCTACTTAAATAGTTCTTTTTAAATATTTTGCATCGTTTTATCCTGTTATTGAATGTTTTCTTTAATCTTTTTTAATTTATGTTTACATTTTATTTTCGTTTTATTTTGTTATTTTCTAAAAGAAAATGTTTTTTTTTTATAATTTCTTTCCTTTACTTTTTTGTGATTTTCTTGTTTCCAATTATATTTTACTGATTAATTTACAACATAAGTTAATCTCATTGCCGGTTATTGTGTTTTATTGTAAATGTTGTTTTTTTTTTTATGTTTGTGTATTTAATTTTATTCTTTCCTTTAACATCTGTCTTTTCTTTTTTGAGTATTTTAATTCCCCAATTTAGCCGTTTTATTTTGTTATATAACTTAATCACATTTTCACCTCTAACATTTTTCTTTTCTTTTTTAAAGTTCTTTTCTTTGAGTATTTTCTTTGTTGTCATGACTTAATCACCGAGATCCGAATTCCCGGAACTTCTTGTCGACGCATCATTTACAGCTAAAAGACCCTCACCGCGCCACCGCTACACATCCGCGGAGTAAAACAGTCCCCGCATCAAACGCGCGTTCTTGCTCCGTTTGATCACAAAAAAATAAACAAGATCATCTGTTGCGGCGACACCGAGTGTTTATTGATTTGTCACGAGCACGCCCACGCATCGATTAGGTGTACTACGCAGCTCACATGTTGGCGCGAAAAGCATGACGTTTGCGGATGTGTAAAAAAAGCCGGAGTATTAAATGTCTGCAGAGCAGCCGGGCGGCGTGAGTCACGGTGAGACAGCAGCGACGGACCGCAGGCTCACAGATCACTGATATCGATCTGTGACTGGGAGAGGAAATATTTTGCAAACGCTCTGAAGATTTATCCTTCGCTCACTGGAACATTTGGATTTTATCCTGCGAGCTATAAGGGTGAGATTCAATAACAATAACAGCTGGTTCTTGTTCTGGTTCTGGTTCTTTAAGGGACAGTTTTCTGCTTGGTGGAGAGAAATTATCACTATGTCAGTCTGAGAAAAAACAAAACAACATATGCCGAATTTACCCCCGCAGCTGCTTTTTACCATCCTCTCAAACTGTTTTTACATAGCTGTTACTTAAAATGGTTAAATCGGTGAGTTAAGTTGGATTTACGTGTTTGTGAGTGTAACATCTGCAGAGCACCTCACCTCGCGCTATTTGGAGCGAGTCATGGTCTCACAAAGTCCAGTTTACTGGGCTTTTAAACGCCGAACTGCGCCCTGTGCCTTGTTGAATATGAATCTTTGTATTTGAGTCATATTTTGCAGTTTTAACCTTTAACTCCAGACAAAATAATCCTAAATTTACTGTTTCTTGGATTGGGTTTTGTGGGATTATGGTATCATAATTTACTGCTGCAGAATGTCCACCTACATTTATAAGTTTATTATTCACTGTCACAAAAACCCTGTAGTGATAGAGAGGCATAGCAGATAATTTGATATCTGTGATACCTGTAGGCTGGTGGTGCATCTGCAACACGTCGCCTGTCAATTTCCTTTTAGGTTGCAACTCCTACCTGAATTATATTCAGGTTATACTTGAAGCTGAAGAATGTCTTTTAGTTGAGTCAACTTTAACTTCAAAAGAAAATAAACTACCGGTTTTATTGAATGAAGTTTCGTGTGAATGTGTAAGTGTCGATCTCTACATCTAAATCCTACCTGTAAACACAAAATTTAAAGAAATACACATGATCTCTGTTTTTTAAAATACAACATAGCCATTTAAATGTGTTTGGAGTTATTTGCATAGCATAGCAAGATTAAACTCCTGATTAAAAAGTGAGTCACCATCTAAATAATGTTAAACTGCCTCATTATTGAATGGGATTTGGTGCATCTAGAAGTTTTGAACATGAGACAGGAATTTCATTCTTATGAGTAACTTTTAATAGCTTGAACAGACTTCATCACCATCTCTGTGACCGCTCACTACTCACCACTATGACAACTTCCTTAAATATTCACACAGGAACTTGGACTGTGCAGCTGTATGGTGTTCCCCCCCCTGCATGCAAATACTCTTAGAGTTCAGTATTGACTGAATTTCAAAATTGTAAATCATGTGTTTTTATGCTAATTTAGCTGTGTTTTCAGGGTGGAACTGAATCTGCAGTTATACAGCAGCTGCTGTTTGGGAAATCTGGAGATTCAAAAAGAACATAATTGTGTAATAGTTGAGACATCTGGGTTTACTTCTGTTCTTCTTACATATTTGTTTGTATGTTTTTCCATAAACATAAATAGCTAAATCTTAAATCTCCTCCTGTATGTATTTATTTATTTTGGTAACTTTTTGTATCCAGTTTTTATTAAATATGTATAGATTATATGCATGTATGTGTGTCACAGTCCCGCCAGGTGGAACGTGCTAATCCTAACCTCATGTTGTGTCTCTTCCCAGGCCGCCATAATGCCGCCGGTGTTAACAATGTCCAGCGCAAACTATGATTACGACTATGACACGATTCAGCCCTGCTTCTTCCTGGACGGCGAGGAGGAGGACTTCTACCTGCCTCCACACAACCAGCTCCTCCCGGGTCCCGGCGAGGACATCTGGAAGAAGTTCGAGTTGCTGCCGACGCCCCCCCTGTCCCCCAGCCGGACGCCCTCCCCGTCCGGCGTCCCGCTGTCCGCCGCCGAACACCTGGAGGCGGTGTCTGACCTGCTGGACGAGGCCTGCAACCCCTCTGCGGCCGTCCTCCAATCCTTCATCATCCAGGACTGCATGTGGAGCAGCAGCTTCGCCGCCGCCACCAAACTGGAGAAGGTGGTGTCCGAGAGGCTGGCCTCGCTCCGCGCCCGGCGGGACTCCTCCACAACCAGCACACTAACAAACGCCATCGCAGACGCAGGTGGGCAGCCATCGCAGTCGCAGGTGGGCAGCTCTCAGGTGAACGCGGGATACCTGCAGGACCTCCACACGGCGGCGACGGACTGCATCGACCCCTCTGTGGTGTTTCCGTACTCCCCGCTGAGCGAGAAGAGCGGCGACGGAGCAGCGATGGAGGTGGCGTCCGACCCGTGTCTGGATACTCCGCCTCTCAGCAGCAGTGACGGTGAATCAGGTGGGAAGCAGGCTTTTATTTTGAAGGGGGTTACATGTGGTTTATTACATGCCTGGTTTTATTTTGAAAGATGACACTGTACCAAACAGTCCACCAGTTTTCTGATCATGTTTGGTTCTCGTGTCTTCTGTGGCGCTGACCTTTATATCGCAGTGATGTCATCAGATGTCAGTTAGGGATGTGGTTTTGTAGCGAATGACCGATAAGAACTACAAAAATAGAACTACAGAAATACCCAAGTTGTAAAAAGTGTCTCTTAGATGATTAATTATACAAACTCTTACTACCTGTGTTGATAATAGTCCCTTCCTTGTATTTTCCCAGAAGAAGAAGAGGAGGTGGAGGAAGAAGCTGAGGAGGATGAAGAGATCGACGTGGTGACGGTGGACAGGCGAAAGGTGTCACGGCGGTCAGGTGCGGGCAGCAGACCTGACGCCTCCCCGCTGGTCCTGAAACGCTCTCACATCAACATCCATCAGCACAACTACGCCGCCCAGCAGCCCTCATCGCCCGTCCAGCAGCCTGCTGGGAAACGCATGAAGTCGGAGAACAGCTGGCTGGCGGCGCCGAGGCAGAGCGGCGGCCACAGGTCCTGGAGCCCGCGCTCTGACGGCGAGGACAGCAACGACAAACGCAGGACTCACAACGTGCTGGAGAGGCAGCGCAGGAACGAGCTGAAGATGAGCTTCCTCGCCCTGAGGGACCAAGTCCCGGCGGTGGCCGCCAACGACAAAGCGCCGAAGGTGGTGATCCTGAAAACGGCGACCGAGTTCATCGTGAAGGTCAGAGAGGACGAGCGGCGGCTGCTGGCGACGAAGGACGAGCTGAGGAAGAGGAGCAGAGAGCTGAAGCAGAGGCTGGAGCGTCTGAGGACTTTACATTAACTGTTAATTAGTGTTTCAAGTATCAATAATTATGACTAATGTAAACCGAACGCAGGAACTACAAGGACCAGAGTTCCCTGTCCGTGTCCTGGCAGCTGGTCTGTAGTCAGTCAAACTGTGTTCCTGTTTGTATTTATTTATTTTTATTGAGATTTTTATTTAAAATAGTATTTTTTTTCTTTTAAGTTTCAGATGTCAGATTAAGAAAAATACATTTGAGTAACTTTTACTCCCAGCTGATCGTGATGATAAATAATTCAGTTTATTTAATCCGTGAATTCTCCCTACAGCAAAGGGTCTGTTCGTGTATATTGTAATTTGTTTTATTTTATTTTTTTAAATAAGTTTATATTTTTATATTTGCCCGTGGCTGCACGACAGGAAGTCCATAAGCAGCATTGCAACCTCTTCAAAATAAAAGCCCTTCATACGTTGGAGGTTCTGTCAACGTTAAAAAGGTGTAAGATGGTTTTGTTTCTTCTTCACACGCACATTTAAGGGAAGAGACGCGTTCCCTCGCACTCATGACGATGTCACACCGCTCGGCTTCATTACTAAACTCGTCTCTATGGGAGAAGCAAGGGGTCAAAGGTCACAGAGGAGATTTGTGGCTCCAGAGTTTCAGCCTCTGGAGTTTATTGTGAAATCCGAGGGCGAGACAGTGTAGAAAGAGCAGCCGGCCAGATGTTTCACACATCCGAAGGGAGTTACAGATGTGCGTGTTGCTCGAGTCCTCTCACTGTTCTGGATTAGTCAACACTGTTTGGTCATTCGTGAAACCTCCAACCTGGCAAACAAAACTCGGGGCAGCAAGCTGAACTCAGGAGAAACCAGGTGAAAGTTGAGCTCCGGTCGGTCGATATTAAACGCCTCCACTCCCACGGTACGCTCGGAGAGTCCACTTCCCAGAAAGCAGCGGAGGCTGCGTCACAGAGCCCCCCCACTAACCGGAGGAGAATTCACACTTATTTTTTTTCCGTCAGACAGCTCTAAGAATAATTATCTCCTGAGTCAGCACCGAGGAGGTGAAAGGTCACAAACCCACAGTCTGTCTGGCGATCATTTCATGTTGTATACAGACTAAAGTTTGACATATTTAAATACTTTTAGACACTGAAGGATTTCCTGTTTGTTGCCGTCACCTCGCAAAGAGTCAGAAAGATCTGGGAGAGATTCAAGCTTCAAGGTAACTTTATTATCCACGAGGGGCAAATTGTTTCACAGCTGGCAGCAACAGGCAGATATCAAACAACAACAACAACAAACAAACACATAAACACGACACAAGTTATATTTACGAGGCTGATGACGGCAGGGATAAATGACATCGTGACAGAATATATCTGCACCCTGATGGCAGCAGCGCGATCACGAGGGCCGGGATTGTTCCCCGCTTTATTTTAGGACCTGACCTTGTACAGAACACGGAGGTCGTTCAAGCATCGGTTTTCCCTGCACACCTTCACGGCACCTTGCAGGCGATTTTTCAGTTGAACAGAAAGTGACCTGTGCCAGCAGATTACAGAGAAGGTAAAAACTTACGGTGCTGTAACAAAATCAGGCATCTTACGGAATCAATTTAATCATCATAGATGCGGTTTAAGAGTTCCTAACATAAAGAAGAAGCGGAGTTTTATCTGATTTGTTGTCGTGTTGCAACATGAAAGATTCACTCTTATCTACGTCGTTCACCTTTTCATGTGCTTATTACACAACTGCCAGGGAAGTTACTCTCTTCCGATTGGCTGACAGACTTCCCAAAACTTCTGTAACCCCGTGCACGTGGGAGCCAGTCGCTCTCCCCTCTGTAGGAAGCTGCAGAGTGAGGGTCTTCAGCTGATTCCCCCGTCCTCCCCGTCAGTTTTACAGTTCATTTTAAAAGCTCTCTGTTTTCTGTTACAGACTGTTTAAATGAACTATTTTAGACAACAGTGCGTTTGTCTCTTTCCTCCATAAAGAGTGTTGTGTCAGTGTTGCACCTGTATTTATTGAATCAATATATCGTCACATCGCTTGATATCTTCTTTGTGATAAGGATCATAAAAATAATCAGACCAAACACACAGTCACTGCACAACATGTGTTTTCTCTCTGGGGCCCCGAAGCTGCCCTGAATGCACCGTTTGACCGTTGTCTCAATTTTTGCCAATAAAATAAATAGAGAGAGAGTGAGTTTCTGCTGAGTCATGCTGACAGTGCAGACCACCGAGTCATGCTGACAGTCCAGGACGCTCAGTGGGGAATGAAGGATTTCCTGTTTGTTGCCGTCACCTCGTTTGGCTCCAGAAAGAGCGACCAAAGAGTCAGAAAGATCTGGGAGAGATTCAAGGTAACTTTATTATCCACGAGAATTTGTTTCACAGCTGGCAGCAACAGGCAGATATCAAACAACAACAACAAACAAACACATAAACAAATACAACACAAGCTATATTTACACGGCTGATGACAGCAGGGATAAATCTCGAGGGAAGTCTCAGATCAGTCAGGATTTCTTTAAAGACCTGTCACCTGTGCCAGCAGATTACAGTGGAGGTAAGAACCGATTTAATAAAAGAGTAAAATAAAGAATATTATTATGAGATTTATGGCACTATAATAAGACCAGGGCTGTTTAATCATCATAGATGATTACATAAAGAACACAACATGTGTTCAAACATGAATAATTCACTCTTATCTATGTAGTTCACTATGTGCTCTTTACACACATTTCAAAACTTCTGTAACTGCGTGCACAGGGGACCCAGCCAGTCTTCAGGTCTCTAACTGATTCTGGCTCTGTCAGTTTTGGAGTTCATTTTAAAACCTCTCTGTTTGTCTACAGAGCTCTTCGTGGTACTTGCTCGCCCTCACACATCCTTTTAACGCCTTCCTTCCTCTGATCTGTTATCTTGGGTCGTCCGTCAAGCTCTGCGGTAGCTCGGGGCCGATTGACCTTCTCTGTTATGGGCCCCCAGTCTGTGGAACAAACTGCCCCCTCACTCAACGTACAGCTCAACACCCACAGCCTTTCTTCGGCCTTTAAATGTACCTAAATGCTCTCTGCACCTGCTGCTGCATGTCGACCTCTTTTTTTTTTGTAAAGCTCTTTGGTGGGAACATTTTTAACGTGCTATAGAAACAAATTTGACTTGACCGTGAGCATGTGGACGTCCCACACATAGTTCTTGTCAACAGTTTATGACTGAGTGGACTCCCACGGGCCGACACAGGGACAAGACAGACTCTCAGGTGTCCACTGGAGCCCAAGGTGTCCTCTAAAAGGTCATAAGCACGGTGCGAACTATTAGGATTATTAGGTGTCCACGTAAAGATGATTGTGGACCTCCAGCTGTTAATATAGAGACAGGATGGACTCCCTGGTGTCCAGATGGAGACTACATACAGGAATCCAGTGGAGTCCAGAGTAAAATAATAACGGACTCGCAGGTGTCCATTAATGTCCACACCTGACTCAATGCTTCTTACTACAGTCACAGTGTACACAGAATTATATTTTATATCTATGCTTCTTGACTTTATCTTTCTTTCTACTTTCTACTTACTATGTTTGCTGTTATGCACCAGATCACCAAAGCAAATTCCTTGGATTTGAAAACCTACTTGCCAATAAAGTTGATTCTGATTCATGTAGAGACAGTCCTCGTAAAAATGAAAATACTTTCAGATGTCCACAGAGAGACAATTAATGGACTCCCTGGTGTCCACCAAGAGGTGACGATGTCTCTAGGGTGTCCACTTCGTGTAGTATCGCTTGTGTTAGTGGACTCAAATAATCTCATGGTGCAGCATAAAAAGTGTTGTACTCTTAATTCACCACTGTCACAACATTATCCTGAGGAATGAGTGGAACAAACGCTGTAAAGAGATGAGCTGCTCGCCAATCAGGAGGCTGACTGCTGCACGCACGCTCAGGTCAGGCTAAAAAGTCGTTGCCTCATTAAGCAAGTGATTGTTTCTTAACAGATTCCTGTAATATTCCCACCGAGCAGCTTCATCTACACTGTTTTGATACCAAGGTTTTGCTGAGGAATCGTATCTGACGGACTGAAAGCACAAATCATACAGGGATAATAAACCTGTTCACGCTTTCTGGCAGAAAACAGAGGTGATCTCATGTAACTGAGCTGAAAATTTGTTATCAGCCACAGAAAACACTACTACCAATAACCTGCTCACTACTTGTTTACTTCTGTGTTTCCTTCCTGACAAAAACCACAAAGTGTTGTTGTGAAGTTAAAGAAAGCGAAAGCTACTTCAAATATATCAGTGTTCAGAATCACGTATCAGCAGGTTTGCATTATTAGTTGTTTACTGCGAGAGAGACTTTTGTTTTTCCAAAGATTTTATACTTGTTTGTTTTTTACAGCTGTTTCACCACCTCCCATAATATATTTAAATATTTTCTGCTGTGTGCATGGTGGGAGAATAAAGTCCATCAACATCAAAAACTGGCCGTCGACTAAACTTTATTCAGCCACTTTGCCACTAAGAAAAGCTAGAATCAGTGTGCCGTCTGGCTCTGGGACACAGAGTCTTAGAACTGGTTGGTGTGTTGGTTTCTGGGCGTGTAGTCTTCAGGTTCCAGACCTCTCAGTCACCGCACACATCTGGACAGAGCCGGTGTTCATGGGCTCATGCTGCAGTCGTGTCATGTGGGATAGATGGTGGAGACGGGAAAGACTCTCATGTTTACGACTTTGTTTGATGTCCGTACGAACGTTTCTGGGGAGCGCCTGCAAGAAAGGAAATTTATGAAGCACTGGTTTCCAACAGCAAACACATTTACAAAGACATGTCATATTTAGCTAGATGTGTTTTTTTCTTTTTTATCCGTTTTCCGTGTGTTATCTCGGACATAAATACAGTCTTTGGAAGACGAAGACGGGGTTTTTGGATTAAAAGGCAGCAGACCACGAGCCAACCGGCCCAAAACACATCGCTCAGAGCAGAGGAAAGAGAGCCAGGAGAGGAGCCATGCTGGCCCAGTTTGGACTTAATTGAAGAGCCGGTCTGGACAAAATGAGACTCATACTGACCAAACAACAGAATTCAGAGACTGTTGTGCCCACAGCGTTACAGAGACCTGCCCCATCAACATCCCGGGTCAAGCACTCAGCAGGTGGTCCACGTTCCGAGCTGTCAGCGCAAGACTCCGGCAAGATGAGAGCAGGTGGACTTCCATCGATGATGCTTGGTGCTCAAATGCAGTCAAGAAGGACTGTGTGTCCCAGGTGTCAGACTTTTTATTGTGAAGATGAAACTTTGATATTATGGTTGCGGCTGTTTGCATCCACCCCAGATGAAAATTCAAGAAATGCACTGCGGAATGCTAGGTAGTGTTGTAGTACTCGATACTGGTCTTGGTCTTTAGACCACTTTTGCGGTGGTGCAGTGGTTAGCACCGTCGCCACAGCAAGAAGGTTGAGGGTTCAAACCTTCTCTCCGGGTGCTCCGGCTTCCTCCCACCGTCCAAAAACATAATAAATAACATAATTGGTGACCCTAAATTGTACTTAGGTGTGCGTGTGCCTGGTTGTTTGTCTATGTGTGGCCCTGCGATGGACTGGCGACCTGTCCAGGGTGGACCCCGCCTTTCGCCTGATTACAGCTGGGATTGGCTCCAACCTTTCCCTGTACGCAGGATAAGCGGTTGACGATGGATGGATGGTACCTTGTAGATGCAAAATATTGATTCTGAATGTGTCAGCAAAATCTTCCCTGATGTCGTCCTTCATTGTTTTCATATAAAACCAACTAGAAGCAACTTAAACGTTATTTAAATGTTTTAATGATTATGTTTAGGCCCATAAAGCACCTGGTTGAGGTTAGATAGATAATGGTGTGCAATAATCACATTTCTTATCACCGTAATAAAAAAAATTAATTAGCACGACACATTTCCAGCAGAAAGGATAAGATCTTATCATGTGACTTTTTCACGATAAGAAAAATATGCTACTAATAGCTAATAACACCTGCCTTATTTAAAGGCTTCCTGAGGAGGCTGTTTGGTTTGCACGGTTGCCATATTTGTAGTTCTGCAGACAGTCTAACAGGGCTGCTACCAGCTGTGACTAACTACTGTATAACGTATGAAAGACAAACACATGAGGTCAGTGAACCTTCTGGAAAGAATGAAGGTTAAACAATTATTGTTCCTCAGAAGCCACTTCCTCTGCACAGAAAGTGCAGTTTAATCACAAAGGCATTCAAACACGAGCAAACAGCCGTGGTTTTCCTGCGACAGCTGACTGGAGGCCAGCGAGGGGAGAGATTTGCATGCTGGCTGTGCAGAGTTAAAGGGGGTTTTCCATCCTTAATAACGTGTTAAAGTGCCACAATTTGCATAACGGTGATTTGATCCCAGTTTTCAAGAAACAGAATGCTGATTGGCTGGAGAGACTAAAATAATACAGATTATTATTGACGTGATATCTGGTTTACACGTCCAGGAGTAGTGAACGATGGTTTGACAGGTAGGGAACATTTTAAACAAAAGATCAGAACACGTGTGACCGTCCTGAATGTTTGCCTCCCGTTAGACTTCAAGTCTTCCTGGTCGTACAGGATATAAACAGGTGTGGTGTTGTTACAGTTAAAGTTAAAGAGAGTAACGACACGATCACATGATGTTTCCCAAGTTGACGAGTGCCACCTGAGACCTTAACAGAACAAAGATCCACGCCTGTGACAAAAGAAGGTCATATTTCTTGACTTCATTTAGAGGACAGTTTAGACTCAGTGGTCGTGGAGAGTTTTATTTGTCTTTGACAGCAGGACACCGTAGAGTCTGGGTCCAGACTCCCAGCAGGGATAGTTTTCATCATTGTTATTTTATCTGGCTGGTCAACGAGGAAACCAATCACAGCGTAGCAGCTTCTGTTTTAGTGTCACAAGCGTATTCAGGAAGTGAACACTGGGGGACGACAAACAGACAAATAATTGAAGTGTAAGCAAGAGAAATTATACAAAACTAAAATAATATTAAAGTACTACTATTATTATAATAATATCAATAAAATATGTAAAACTTTGCATTTTCTGAAGTAAATAGTTTCCATATTAAGTTTACTTTTAATGTTAAAATTTAAAAACTTCATTTGTACTTGTTCTTATAAAAATATAATTCTGCAAAGCTAATTATCGGGTTATTTATATAGAAGTGCGATCACATCTTGTTTCCTGAGCTCCAGCTGGACGTCTGTGGAGGAGGTGATTTGGTCAGTGATTTTAATCCCGTCGGCAGCTCGTTAGTGGGTGATTTTTTGAATCCAAGGACACAATTACACAATCCGATTTGGATAAGGCTCTATGGAGGACAGTAGAGGACAACACTGTAAAATAATGTCTGTCTGAAAAGAACATTAAAGTGTCAGATTTAACCGGGACAAACGGTTTTCATTGCAGCTGCCCTCCTTCTTTTAATGTCGTGTGAGTCGGGTCTGTAAAGTTCACATCGGTTCCAAAAAAAAGTTTTCCACCTCATTCAGGATGCGGGTCGAGCACTGAGATCTGAGCCGACGGATCCCAGAAAACGCTCAATCAGGAGCCTGCGGTCTGTATTCGGGGCTGAGCTGTAGACCAGCATCTTCCGGTCTTTCCAGTCTCCTAAGTGGACGCACCAGCTGATAATCTGTCTTCTCATCTCCCCCTGAGGTAGACAATAAATGGCCAGGCTGTTTAGGCGGCGGCGTACAGTGCTGTGTGGAGTGTGTGGGAGCCTCTGCTGACAGTTTTTCCAGTCTGCCCTGAAGCTGTTTCACTGTTAACTTTGCATGCAAAAACAGTTTTCTGAGAAAAGAGCCGGTTTAACAGCCTGCGAGGCAAAATGAACCAGCAGCTGTTTATTTACACCGAAACCCGAGAGAAAAGCTGAGAAGATCTTCTATAAATGCTTTGACACGCTGGATTTACTAGAATCTCATCCTGTACGTTTGGTATCTTTTCTTTTCTTGTAGATTTTCTTTCAAGTTTTTAAATATTTATCTTAAAATCCTTTCATCGTTCTGACGCTTTCTCTGCATTTCCTAGTTTTCTCTGCCTGCTTCTGTCTGTTTAATGTGCTAATGGTAAAGGAAGGAAGGAAGTTAGATAATAAAATGTGAACTAATCTTCACTAAATTTAGCCCCATTTCACAAAAAACGTTGAATAAAAAGTTAACCTGTACTGAAAAACAGCAGAGGAGCAGTTTCACACAACAAATGTCATGAATTAAATGAAGTGTTGATGCTCTGCACACATTTTTATACCATAATTTATATTTGGGCTTAGGGAGGGTTTCAAGTCAGTTTGAGTCAAGAGGCTCAGGCCCAACTGAAGTCATGAGTCACTGCTGTTAAAGTTAAAGTGGTTTCAGTCCACACTCATATTGGGAGCAGCTGCTGAGTCAGTCGGTCACTTTGGTCCAACTGAAATATCTAAACAACTATTCAACATTTGTTCGGACGTACCGAACGACGAGTCCTCCTGACCTTTTCTCTAGCGCCACCAGCTGGTCGACATTTTAAGGTGTCCAATTCTTTGCTTTTTGACCAAATATACCTGCAAAGCTAAGTTTTCTTTTTTCCTTCTGTCTGTTTGTGTGCAGTTCAAACTCAGCAGGAACTCAAAGCTCTTTGTTATTTCCCTCCAGTCCCTCTCCTCTTTCCGCTCGTCTCTGTGCGTTTACTCCACAGATCCAGAAAGCCTCTGATTCTGTCTTTCCGTTGACTTTCTCTTTAAAGTCGCTTTGTGCCGCCTGACCGCACAGTTTCATCTCTTCTTTCTGAGACAGAGAGAGGTCAGTCAGCAGAGAAGGACCCTCCTGACTTGAGTTCACCACACGGAGACAACACAGGAGAAGCATTGAGGTTTATATATATTGTCAGTTTTCTGCATCGATGAGTCTGCTGATTACTTACTCTTCTTTAATTCAGCGTTTTGTCTATAAAAAACATTTTCCTTGTTTTATCAATCCAAAACCCAAATATGTTGAATTTAGTATAATTCATGACAAAGAGAAGCAGCAACTGACGGAGCTGGAACCAGTGACGGCGAATCCAAGAGATGGAGACATCAGGGCTCAGATTAGGGGTGTGACGATACACTGAGCTCACAAGATAGTGACGATGCACAATACTGGGTTCACAAGAACAAGGCGAGAAGATATTTTAACACCGTTTTGAAGAAATATTCAGTGCTGAATGAGACGAGTGGGGGATTTAGAGCATTAAACTCTTAATTTTCTGCATTCTGGAGACATTTTCTGCACCAATTTACTGGAAATGTCTTTATTTATATGAAAGGAAACACCAAAGTCAGGTGGCAGGTAAAAATTCAAAATGTAAAAATAAAATAGAACATAATGCAGCAATCAGCTTGTTTTATTAGCTTATGTTACTTTTGGGTTTTTTTTGAAAACGCAGATCTGTTTCTTCTATATTTACATTGTATGGCGTGTTTTCATATTATGCAAATAAACTTTTCAAAGCATTTTAATTAGATTTTTAACATTTCTTGGTGTTTTTTTTCAGAACATTTTAAACAAATGCCTTTAAAATGTGGTGGGGAGATGTAGGCCCAGCCAGCGTCCCCAGTTTACATGACACGTATGAATGAATCAATAATCCTGATTATCAATAGTTGGTGATAAACAAGATGATTCACGGTCTCCAGAGGGTGTGTCCTGTCCTTCCTGCAGCTGCACCATCACGGCAAAACTTTCACTTGTGCACAGGAAGTATTAAAACAGCCGCTTTTTGGCAAGTCCCCCAGCTTCATGTGAGCGCACCTGTAGTTTCTCTAGATGCACCCGTGACCCCGGCCGGAGTTTTTTTACTTACCTTGCCTGATTTACCTGTTTGTCAGACTCTGCATCCCCGGCTTCTTTCTCTACAGTTAGTTGACACTTTTTTTAAAAATTGTTTATATATGTGTACATGACATTTGTTGACATAAAGGCTTTGTCCACCTTCAACTCGAGCAGAGGTCTAATCAGCCAGAGTAATTGAAACTAAAACGCTGTGTGGGTGTGCCGAGAAAAATGATTTTAATCATCACTTCAAGATCACAAGGACCTTTTTTAAAAAGCAATCAGCATCTCTGGACTCCAGCGGCCGGTTAAAAAACACTTGAAGCTTCACCAGAAACGATCTCCACCTCAGTTTCTCTGAATTCATTTCAAACATTAACTTTGTTAAAACCTCCAGAATAATAACACAACTTTCTCTGTGAGGTTACAGCCCTGTACTCCCCCCCGACACACACACACACTTACTGCTGAGCACCCCCCCATGGGACACCATGACGGTATCCCCCGTTACACCACCCACCCTCCACCCCACACCTCAGTGTTTGTCTGCTGCAGGGTTTCCCGAGCGTCAAATTCCTCCCCACGCTGAGCGGAAAATGAAACCCATCTGTCTGCAGACCACCAACACAAAAAAGCTGCCGACCACAGGACAGAGCAGCGTTCACCAAACACTCGTTTAATGACACAATGGAGTTTCTGTTGTTGTGCTGTTGGAGCTAGAAGCCAGCGTGGGGCTGCTGTACATGTTGGAAAACATGTTTTTTGTTAGTAGAGAAAGAAAAGGATTTTATGTTCCCTCGTTTCCTGGAGACCATAAAAATACACTCATTTTGAGGATGGAAAGTGCAGGACCGTGTGTGCATCTATAGCAGCGTTCAACAGTTAGTTGTTTGATTTGTGACTGAGCCGCTGATGTTTTGTCACAACGCAAAGCACAAAGTCAATTTAAGGGTCGGGATGAAAGAGCTGCAAAAAAAGCTACCAGAGGAGATCAAAAATATGCATTAAATCTTTGAAAAAACATCTGCTGTTAAATGGCACGATATCACTCTACACCACAGAAACAGTTCACAAAGAGGACATGCCTGTAGAACATACTGTCTGCAGTTAGTATGGCATGAGGACACAACATTTAATTTACCCTTTTTAAGTCGAAGTTAAGCTGCTGTTGATAAAACAAACGACTTCCTGTAAATGAAACCTTTCAGGCAAGTGACAAGATCATTCCCCCAAACAGCTGGAAGGCTTTTAATGTGAAAGAAATGGAGGAAGTACCAGCAGCAACAGAAAACAGGAAGTCCATATAAGTCCAAATACAAAACAGAAGAATTAAAAACTAAAAGCACAACTCAAAGGAAGTTGCTGCTGATTCTCTCATTCCTTCAAATAAATAAAGGGCAACATCGAGAATTTCCGATATACAGAGAGAGAGAGACAAAGGACAGGATAAGATATAATGCCTTCAGCCCACGAGAGCACGAGAATCAGAAAGACGACAGATGAGAGAACGCATCACAGGTCTGAGGGGGAACTTCCCTTTGAGGCAGTGATCAAAAAGGGGGAAAAGATCTGTGGCCAGAGAAAGAAACGTGCTGTTAAATTAGGAAAATATAAATGTGTCAGAAGAAATCAGCATGTGTGAGTAAACTGTGAGTCACCGGTGTCTCCCCCTCCGTTCAGCCTGCTCGAGCCCCGAGTTTCAGCAGAAAAACGACTTCTGCAAAAACACAACTGAGCCGATGCTTTGAAAACTTCTGCGCTGCTCGTTCTGGTGTCGATGTCTCATAAGAAGTTTCTGTGTCTTGCGGCAAAGGTCAGGTTGGCTGTAACTGTCTCTGAGCGGTGTATTTATTAAACGGAAACCTGCCCCTGTGCAGAACTTCCACAGTGAAGCCTTTGTGCATGTAAACATTACAGCTCTGGTCTCCTCTGATAGAAGCTGTGGAAACAGCTCAAACACCTGATCAGGAAAGTTTTCTTGAGAACCAAATAATATGTATTACATGCTTTTTAGCATCCTTTAACAAACACCATTTCCCATAAGCCACCAGACCGCCGCAGGTCAAACGTCAGAGAGTCGAGTGCCTGCGGTTAGTTGACAAAATGCATGAAACCAGGGTTCTGATGACCTACGTACGTACACTGCAGCGCTTTTACTTAATTTTTCATGGGAGCTGTAGTTTTGTCTGTGCTCACGAAGTAATCGTTGTTTTACTTTGGCACAGAGGTTTCAGTTTCTTATACCCAGCTGCTGTAGTGGAACTGATTTGTCCTAAAATATAGAAAGTAAACTCCAGGAATGCGTTTGTTTTTGGGAGGGCAAAGGGGGTTTCCAGCAAGACCAAAAGAAGAAGTGAGCTTGTAGTAAGTTCCAGGAGCTGGTGTGAATGAGTAAGTAAATAAAACTTTATTTATAGGCTATAGCACCTTTTTTAAGACATGTTACAAAGTGCTGTGAATAATATTAAGCATAAACCCAAAAATGCAAGCTTGTTTAAAGGGTCATACACATAAAACGACCACAGAAGGCCTCCAGCAAAAGATCGGTTGCCGTTTTGTTTTACATTTGGCACGCTGTTCAGCCAACAGGTTTAGGTTGGAGGAGGTCGCTCGCTGGTGGAACAGAGCGAGCAGTGAAGTCTGGACTCCAACCAGTCCGACAGTCTGGAGCTTCAGCTGCAGTTTTGAAAGGACGCAGGTCTGTCTACCTAAAGACCTCTGTGATGTACTGTAAAGGTTTAAAGAAGCCGAGTCAAACAGTGAGAGGTTCAGGGTTCATGAATGATTTTCATCTTTTTAAAGCATAAATAAATTTACATTTACTCATTTGGCAGACAGAAGGCGAGAAATCTCCCTCAGAAAGAGCCAGTTTATTCTGATTTAATGTTACACTTTATGATTAGTGGAATAAAAATCTCCAAACCAACACTATGACTACAGTTTTAGTTTTATTTCTTACTTGTTTTAGAGGTAAACTCTTGACGTGTAGTTTCTTTCACGCCGTTCTCCGTCACTGGAGATGGGTTTTCCGCTCATCACAGCAGAGAGGTTGAAGAGACAGAAAGCGAAAGCCAGTTAGTTATGTGAGTGAAGGTACATCAAACAGCACCTAAAAATACTGCAGCGGGTTTTTCTAAGAACTGGAGCCGGCCTTTAAGAGAAGCTTCATCTGCTGTGGTTTCTGACATCCACTCAGTTTCTTGCTCTTCACAGCTCAGGTGAGACAGCTGAGAGCAAACTGTTTCCTGCCTGTCTTCAGAGTTTATCCTTCACATCCGAAGACTTCAGCTTTGTAACACACTTTGTCCTGCGTCTGTACTCTGTTTACACTTATAGGTGCAACAAATAATAAAGGTAGTTAACAAATCGATGACCAATTGGACCAAATTGGAATATTGATTAGTTGGTGGTCATCAGGCAGACTGTAGTGAAGTGAACAACCCCTTTCACTCTAAAAACTGCACTTGCTGAACTTTTGTCTCTCTCTTCTGGCAGTGAGAGTAATGACACAAACACTGTCGACACCTGCTCATGACGTCCGCCGACAATAATCTGTTATTCAGGTCGAGAGCCTGCTGCGAGTTTGAGCCCCCAGTCCTTCTCCTCTCTCCAGAGAGGATAAGCTACACCACTGGTTATCCACGTTTGTCCTCGACGTTGTTAACCGTCCTCTGAGCACAAAGTTTCTTGTTACCCCGGAGCATCAGGAACTTTTTCTTGGATGCTTCTTATGTAAACACCACAGGCTCTGCCTTATTCTGCATAATGAGTACTTAAACTTTTGGTCCTTTTGTGTATATTTTGATACTGAACATTTTTGAATGCATTTTCTGCATTATGGCATCATTACTTCAGTACTCCGGTAAAATATCAGCACTTCTTCCACAGCTGCGTATGAAAAAAACATTTGTAAAGTAAAAGTGAGGAGGAAGAGAATAAGGTTATTTATGGTGACTGTATCAGCAGTAAACTTCATTAAAGATGTATTTTTGAATTAAATATTCATCTTTCGTCTTAGTTAGTTTAGCACATGCCTAAAACAACCTCAAGCCAAAAGTAAAATCTGATAGCTAAATAAGAGTCACTGAGTAATTGTGCGATTTATAAAACAATTATCCGTTATCCAAATGGTCAGTTAGTTGCAGCCCTAATCTTCACTACTGTCAGGTGACACATTAAACATCCAGGGCTACAGTCCAATCACAGAGGAGCCACTTTAAACATATAATATAATAAAATAGATATTGAAAAACGTCCTCAATCCACAATGTGACACATCTGGGATCCTCAAGCACTTTTCATTCCTGCCGTTAACAATATTCTGCTGCTCTAAACTTAAAGGATCATTCTGATGATACTGAATACAGTCCCCAACAAATGCTCTATTTCCTCTTGTTTGTTTGATTAAAATCTACAGCGAGCAGTTGCTTTAAGTCTTGTTAAACATGAAACTAGATATTTGTGAGGCTCCAGTTTGTCTGTACAGCCAGTGAACATAATCCAGACAGTAATGATGTTTCCTTCTAAATGTTTATTGTCAAACCAAATGTGTAATATAGTAAAAGCATAAAATGTATTAATTAATTAAAGCAGGAGACGGAGGGGGTGTGTGCTGCGGATTGGTTAAAGGAAAATGCTCTGCATGCTTTGACGTCAGGACGTCAGCGTCTCCGACAGAAACGAGGCGGCGGGAGGTTAAGATGAAAAGAAAACAGTCGCAGCAGTTTTTGTGTAATCTAATCAGACAGCTGCAGTCTGGTTAACCAACGCAACTAAAAGTAAAACTCCACACCTGACAGCTCAAACTGCCCACTGATAAGGCTTCATATGTGTCCCTTTTTGTTAACCCACAATGCCAAGCGCCGTTATCAGACAAACAGAGGAGCGGCTTCCTGCTGCATGCTGGCATCTATCCCTCTGACCAGGAGGAAGGAAACTCCTTTTATGGGCTGTGTGAGTGTGTGATCTCAAAGTATCTGCAGAAAAACTGATAAAAGTTTACATTACACAGCCTAAAAATCCAGTATGTGGATCGTGAATCTGGTTCTGTCAGGGCCAGACAGAAATGCTCTTCCCAGCTAGGTGTGGAAAAACCTGACCGGCCTGATTCTATCAACAGAGGAAGACAATATGATGTGACTGAAAGCTTCTGAAACAGCCAGTAAGTTTACCATGAGTTAAAAAAGTAAGGTCACAAATTAACTTTCAAACAAACGTTTATTTCTCCTCTGACAGAGCTGCAGAGAATCAATCCTTCAACAGCGACATGTGACTGTCTCCTGCAACATTAAAGTGATGAACACATGAATGCATCAATAATTAGAATCTAGTAATATATTATATATATTATTCTGAGCCTTATTCTGCATAATGAGTACTTAAACTTTTGGTCCTTTTGTGTATATTTTGATACTGAACATTTTTGAATGCAGGACTTTTCTGCATTATGGCATCATTACTTCAGTACTCCGGTAAAATATCAGCACTTCTTCCACAGCTGCGTATGAAAAAACATTTTTAAAGTAAAAGTGAGGAGGAAGAGAATAAGGTTATTTATGGTGACTTGAATGTATTAACTTTTCCAGCTGTGTGCTAGTTTATAAAACGAAGCTGACAGGAAGTGGAGAGAGTCACCTGTGTGAGTGTTTATTATCTGCGAGTCTGATAAAAAAAAACCCACAGGTTTATTTTTAACTGCCACAGGTGGAGGAAGTCGTGTCTGATGGGATAATAATATTTGACCCGATTGGAGTCAGTGAAGTTAAACATCTCGTGGGTTTGACTTTTTCTCAACAGCAGTGGAAACTTACCCACGTCCAACGTTACTGACTGTGTTTGTCCCTGCAGGCCACTGTACACTGATCACAGACAGTAAACACACAGTTTTAATTGTATTTATGTTGTGTTTTTAAATTTTGTTACATTTCTCGACAAAATATTCAGATGGTGTGTTAAAATACATATGTACAGCACATTGTGATGGTTTTAAATCCACACATAAAGACATTTTCTTACATTTTACAGATAGAAAGATCATTTTACAGCCAGATGATTTCACTTATTTTCAGATATTTGATGTGTGAAAACAAAAACATTCAGAAGTATCTTGTAAAACACATTATATGTGCGATAAATTCACATTATTTTTGGACATTTCCCCTTTGCTAAAAGCTCACATGATCTAAGCTTTTCATTCAAACATGATTTTTACATGTGCTTTTCTGTTCTGGCAGGTGTGATGTACGTGAAATATTATGGAGATCTAGAGTCCCTCAGCGTGAACTCTGAGCTCAGGATGTGTGACAAAATTTGACAATGCATCTGCAGCATTCAGAGAAAAAGCTGCAAAGTGAGAAAACAGGAACACTATAGAAAGTGTTTCCAGGGGACACTTAAAAAGTGATGCACACCGTTGCTATTGCACAGGTGTGCCTTAGGCTGGCCACAATAAAAGGCCACTCCAAAATGTGCAGTTCCATCACACAGCACAACGCCACAGATGTCTTGAGGGAGCGTGCAGTTGGCACGCTGACTGCAGGAATGTCCACCAGAGCTGTTGCCCGTTCATTTCTCTACCATAAGCCGTCTCCAAAGGCGTTTCAGAGAATTTGGCTGTACATCCAACCAGCCTCACAACCAGAGCACGTATAACCACACCAGCCCAGGACCTCCACATCCAGCATCTTCACCTCCAATTGTCTGAGACCAGCCACCCGGACAACTGCAGCAACAATCGGTTTGCATAACCAAAGAATTTCTGCACAAACTGTCAGGAACTGTATCAGAGAAGCTCATCTGCATGCTCGTCTCGACCTGATTGCAGTTTGTCGTCGTAACCGACTTGAGTGGGCAAGCTCACATTTGATGGGGTCTGGAGACTCTTCACGGATGAATCCCGGTTTTCACTGTACAGGGCAGACAGCGTGTATGGCGTCGTGCAGGTGGACGTTTTTTTACTGATGTCGATGCCAACAGTGAAACTGCACATTTTGGAGTGGTCTTTTATTGTGGCCAGCCTAAGGTATTTTATTGTGGCCAACCTAAGGCCTTTTATTGTGGGCAGCCTAAGGCCTTTTATTGTGGGCAGCCTAAGGCCTTTTATTGTGGGCAGCCTAAGGGACACCTGTGCAATCCCCATGCTGTCTGATGAGCATCTTGATATGCCACATCTGTGAGGTGGATGGATTATCTCGGCAAAGGAGAATTGCTCACTAACACAGATTTTGACCGATTTGTGAACAATATTTGAGAGAAACAGGCCTTTTGTGTACATAGAGAAAGTCTCAGATCTTTGAGATCAGCTCATGGTGAATGGGGGCAAAAACAAAAGTGTTGTGTTTATAATTTTGTTCAGTGTATATACTGATCGCCGTTATAGACTCTTGTCGATCACCTTGTAGCCCCGCCCTAAAGCCTGCCCTGCTTTCTGGTCTCTGTTCCTCTAAATGGGACCATAATTTACTAAATGAACATCACGCTGTGTTGAAGAAGACTTGAAACTAGCGACTGAGACCATAAACTCATCAGGAAAGTGATTACTGAGGGAATAAATCAGCTGAGAAGTAGAAACATTTTCTCAGAGACTGCTTGCTGTCAGAGAAAATGCACTTCATAAGGCACTTCAGCACTGCTTCACTTGTCAGATCCGGAGGTTGCAAATTAGCTGGAAATAATTTTTTTTGTCATCTGTGCTGCTTGCAGAGTTTCTGTGTTCGGTTGTTTTATCACTTTTAACCATTTTTCTAAATGCTGTGCATGTTGTCAAGTTGGTAAAGGTGTTTTCTTAAGTTGCCGTATGCTGAACTCTCAGGGCACTTGGTTAAAGTTAGAGAAAGATCCTCCACCACAGTAGTTTAGTTCTCGGTACATCAGTAGGGCGTGGGCGAGCTGCCGCACCGTTATAACGGATGTTTGATAAAAAGAAAAGTCCCGCCCCCTCCCGGCTTCCTCTCTTTGATCTCAGGTGAGACACACCTAGAACACAGGTTTCCCAGTGTCTCATTCCTGGAATCAAACGGGAACACACACACACACACACACACACACACACACACACACACACACACACATATTTACAGCAGCTTGGACATCTAATCTACACACACTTATTATACAGATAAGATTGTATTCAAACGTCCCCAACATGATAACACTATATAACACTCACCTTCTGTCCCTCCACACGTGATTATCTGTCTAAAGTGTCTTCTAGTGCCCCCTACTGGCTGCAGAGTTGGACTGAAGCAGGCTTTACATTTTACTGGCTCTAATTCTGATAATAACATATAAAGAGTCATTTTGGACAATCCAACATGTTTGAAACAATGAAAACTATAAACACACATACTTTCTGTTTATTTACTTCTTTTTTTCTTTTCTTTTTTTTCTCAAAGAGCTCTGACAAGTTTTGGATTAGGAACTCAACTGTGTGAGTTTTCAAAAGTTAAACTTGGATTAATTCATTGTGTTGACTATTTGAGACTTTTGTTGAAGTCACTCAGTTGAAAAAAATAATAACATGGCAAAGTTGAATCACAGATATAAACGACTATTAATTATAAGTCATGTATTTAAATTCCAACAAAAAAATAGAGACTTTTGTGGTAAACAAGAAAGGACCAGTTCCACCAGAGGAAAAGTACCCGACAGCGGCCTTATACATGGAAATTTAAAGTAATTTTGAATTTAAATCCTCTTAACTTGAAATTGAAAGTAGTTTAAAAGTGGATAAGTTGTTTTAACTTGAAACTGTAAGTTAGAATAATGCAGTTTAGTCTAGTTGAGAGAAGTTTTCAGGCAGTGGTAAAGAAAAATATTTTTGGGTTTTAACTCAAAGTATGTAAGTTATGAACAAGTTATGAAAAGTTAATTAAACTAAAAAGCAACATTGAGGAAACTAGAACACTGTTGATATTTCAACTTTATGAACTTTAAATTGTGAGTGGAAACAAAGGCAGTCTTCAAGTTGAGTTAACCTGCATTTCCAAGGTAAACCTGAAATGTCTCACAGTGTACATAGTACACAGTAATGGGTTTTTGATGTGTGTGGGTGTGTTTTTGTGTGTGGACGACCTGAACGGCGTCCTCAGATCCACCGGTCCTGCGGTGTTGTTGGTCTTGAATCTTTGGTTACTGCCCTCCTCATTTCCCACAATCTCAGCAATGACACCGGCGAGGAAAAATGTAGGGTTATCAAATAGCACACACACACACACACACACACACACACAGTATTCAGATTCTTTGGAAGTTAGTAATTCCTGGGAAATACATGTGACAGGAAACAACTGTGTGTGTTAGTTTGAGTGTGTGTAAATTAAAATGGAAAGTTCAAACGTCTGTTATCTCAGGCTGACTCAGTCTGTGCTCTTCTATCTCTGCGAGGACCCGATAAGAGTTTGATATTTTATTCAGTCCTCACAGCTTGAAACAGCTGCTTGAGGATTGGTTTTTTAGGTTTAAGCTTAGATTTTAGGGTTTAAGGGTTAGAGGCAGAGGCTTCCAACCCCAAGGCTGCAAAACCAGAACTGGACCCTGGAACATTTGCCACCAAAGAAAAAATAAAACATAAACTTTTAAAGGCTTTTAATTGTTTTGTTTTTTCTGTAAATACATTGAACTTGTAGTCTGTGCTGACTGACCAAAGGGACCCCCCCCACCCAACCTTTCTGACCTGCCTGGATAAACAGATTGGGGAACTGTGGCCAGGATTAAGAAATGTACTTTTAAGTCAGTTTGGGTCCTCACAAGTATACAAGTACAAATGTGTGTGTGTGTGTGTGTGTGTTGGGTGGGGTGTAGTTAAATACTTTCAACTTACTGTAACCTCAGAGAACTTCTGAGTGAGAATGGAAATAAAGTCCAGTTAAATGAAACATTTCCCCGTCTGGTCGAGTCAGTTTATTTATATATCACTTGAACAAAAGACGACCAGATTTCAAAATAGAGTCACATCATAACAACCGAAGACGAATAAATACACCAAGTTTTAGCTAAATCAGCAGAAAAACAACAGACACATTAAAAACAATCTTGCGGTCAAAGGATATTAGCATCGACTGAAAAGCAGAAGTGAAAATCTGAGTCTTAGGAAGGATTTAAAAATACTGACATCAACTGTTCCACAATCTGCAAACAATCTGTGTCAGAGTTTAATTTGGAGATTTGAATAGACGGGAGTGATTGATCCGAACAGCTAAGGTAGTGATGGGGCGAGAAATAAATTATAAACTGAATTTATAACAGTAAAGAAATGCAAGAACAGGGGAGACCCAGAGAATCTTAGAAAGACTGCCCACCACATGGACATGGTCTCTGTGATGTCACCTACGTGGGCGGCTCCGGCCATCACCATCTTGGCCAACCAGTTCTCACTATTAAGTCGTCACATATGGACGCATGGTCAAGACCCCTTGGGGTAAATTTGTAGCGCGCTGGGAAGCCCCTTATCGTCAACGTTCAATGCACTGGGGGGAAGCCCTGTGGCATCACTAAAAGCAGGTGTAGGAACAGAAAAGTCCAAGTAAGGAGGTGGTTTGGGAGGACGGGTACATCAGAAACTGGACTTTCACCCAGGAGGCTGGTGTTTGTTTATGTTTGAAACAGTCAACTTTTGTTTTTTTAGGTAGGTTGTGTAAGTTAAGTAAGTAACGTAGTTATTTTAACCCAAAACATGATGTTTTCCTGAACCTTACCCAGTAGCTTTGGTGCCTAAACTTAATCAAATTTGCCGTTTCACAATGCAAGGAGCCTTACACATGCAAAAAACTATCCTAAAGCTTACCCAGGGCGTTAAAAAGCAACAGCAAGGAGTCTTGAGCAAGCGTCCATATGTGACGGGTTGGGAATGAGAATGTGTTGGCAGTAACAGACTCTGGCTAATCCAAAAATGTGCAAAGAGGTGGAGCTGAGTCGGGCCGAATGAAGCCTGCTAGGTGGGTCCCCAGCTGTCACTCAAAGCTGCCCATCCTTAATTATGCATAACTTTAAGCTTAATATAATTTAAACAGGTGAGTTAAACAAAAATTCACCCCCCTTCAGTTGTGTCATATGGGGATATTAGCTATAGAGACCAAAACTGTATTCTGTACCAGGCTGTAAACATGTTTACTTCTGCTGTAAAGCTGGGCATTTTAACATGGGGCATTGTAAGGCTGCCTCAAGTGGCTATTAGAGGAACTACTGCAGTTTTTCAGCCCTGAGGTTGCTGCTTGGGGACAATACAGCTGTGTGTAGCCAGCCTAACCCCCAGTGTCCACCGGATGAGGCTGCATCTTGTTCCAGTTTTGTTCTGGCTGCTGGAGACGACGATTGTTAACCAGATGTGTGAACAGGGCATTTCACTGGTCAATGTTGTTGTGTTGAATTCTCTTGTGTATGTATTTAAATACAATTGATGTAAAAATGTGAATTTAAACATGCTTTTCATTGTTACTGACTTCGTCTTTACGTACACACAAGACCACTGTTTCGTCTTGTTTGTTTCTGTTACTTAAATTTGTTTTAGTTTGTTTATAACCAGGTATAAAAGAATTGGCTAAACAAATCTAAACTATATTGCTTTGTGTTTGTCGAAGCACAGACAGCTTCTGAAACGCTTCCTGTGGACATGTGGACCGCAACCAAGATGTGACGGAGTTTTGCAGGGTCCACTGAGTCAGATGCTGACTCCAAGAATGAAACATCAGTCAAAGCAGTCATTCAGATTTTTCTAAAAAAAAAAAAATAGCCCAAAGAGAGAACATATAAATAGCTTAGGATCCCTGTGGTATGTCACAGGAAATTAGTGCAGAGTAGGAAGTTCACCATCCAAACGGGAGTAGTTCCCGTCTTGTGGGTGAGTCAGACCCATAGAAACTCAGACCCTCCCGAAGCAGCTGAGAGGGTCAATTACAGAACAATTATATAATGATTACCAGATTAAAAAAACTCCCCAGTCGAATCAGATTTTTCTTAAAAATGTATAAACTTTATTTGGCCGACACAAAAATCATTTAAAACATTTAATGCCATTCAATCCCTGACACTGCAGCATTAACATACAAAGCAAACTAAAAATAAAAAGCTTGTAAAGATTTCCAGTCAGCAGTCCCACTGATCAGATCAGTTCAAACATTGAGAAAACTTAACTCCACATCAGTCTGAGGTTTCCCTCGTATCAGTACCGCATCTTGTTCGTCACAGTGGTTCTCCTTCTCTTAGCTAGTTCCAAACTGCTCTCAGTAGCCGGTTTATTACAGTGCTTCCTATGTTAGCTGTCCACATCATACAGACAGTTTTACACTGCTGGCCCATGCATGAAAAAATGTTATGACATCATTCCTACTCTTCATTAAATCATACTGTGAATTTGTAGATTTAACTGCAAAAACAGAAATAAAAACTGGGTTTATCTTATCCAGTGCGTGGGAGACCGTCAAAGATGCTTCTCATAGAAAGATGCGGTGAAGTGGCTGTGTGCTGTTAACCTGGTGGTTAACCTCCCCACCTCGTTAACCACATGTGCATTTGCCAAAGCAACCAGTCCTCAGTCCAAAGTCTTCTGTCTTGCAAAACATTTGGAAAACCGTGAGTCACGGTGATGAAGATGTTGCACCTGGAAACTTACTTTGCTTTGGACTGACTGGTTGGTTTGTCAAACGTAAGGCTGGTTCTATTTGCCACCTACAATAAAAAGCAGCTCGCAGCTTCTCCCTGAGCTTTTCTATGGTTCCTACGCAGTTACAGTCAATGAGTCCCAAAAGCTAATTTTACCAGATGTTAGTGACACCAACAGCTCATCTTCTGAGGAGGAATGAGCTGTTTAAATTTACCCCAATAAACTGGCTACTAAGTATTTCAACCTTTTTCCACCAAAGAATCCAAATGACCCTTCAAGAAACCAGGAACTTCTATTGTCTGTGCATGATTTTAGGGCCGTGAGCATTGAGTGAAATTCAGTTCACGTGAGGCTCTAAGATCCAGACAGACATTTACAACTAAGACAAAAAATTGTCAAGGCGTGACACATTCAGGAAGTCTGTAATTTTGCTAATTTGAACCACTCACTCATCCGGTGTTTTCCATACTTGATTTATTTGTAAAAGCCCACCGCAATATAAATATATCATCAATATTTTCTAACTATTTCTCCTTCTATTACCCTCGCTCTCGCTTACACATTACTCACAGTAGAGGCTGGCTGAGAAAATAGTGCCCTTTAAAATGGATCAAACAGCAACAAACATCAGGTGTCAAACAGGTTTGGAAAACTCATTTGGAAGAGCGGAAAAAGATATGGACACAAATTGCAAGTGTTAAAACCGCCGGGTCCCTGCCAGCGCTCGACTTTGGTAATGTTTACGTCTACCTTGTAGGGAATCCCTCACCTCACACAGCTCAGGCTTGTCTCCTCGTCGATTAGTGCATCCGAAAGCACAACAACCATCCAGAATTTTAACGCTACGCAAAAGTAACGAACTCAAAGTAACAGCGTGTCACTTGCTTCCTGGCGGGCAGCAGAAATTAACGTCTTTTTTGGCCTCCAAGGGAGCGTTTTCCTTGGAATGTGACGTCACGTGAAAACTATGAATTGTAATAAACCTGTGTTTTCCTTTTTGATTCTCGCTGATCTTGCTTTTGACCAATCACTGATGTTCAGTCCTGTAAAACTGTGAATTTCAGCAGTTTACAAAGTTTAACTGAAAAGTACAACCTCAGCCACAGAGACTTTTTACTGAGGTAGGAACTGCGGCTGAGGAATTAATACCGGGATAAGGTTCCTCCAGTAAAAAGGTTCCTGGGTTCTTGAAATGGGGAAAAGTTCATCTGGTGGAAAAGGGGCTGAGGTGATGATCTGTTGAACCACCAACACACTTTAACCCTAAGGCAGCTAACAGATCGGTGCTGCATGAAAACCGCCAAAGCTGCATTCTCGTCACATCAGAAGTACAGATGACCTGATAATAAATGGTAAACATGCTCAAGCCTTCGCAAAGTCTACACAGCCCAGTTGTGGGTCATTTTGTTTAGCCTATTTAAATCAAGCAGACCCAGCTGCAGTTGCTAAAGACGTTTATTTTGCCCCACGGACGGTCAGGAACCGCAGATTGTCCATACAAATCTCCTCAAGTATGGCCAAAAAGAGATCATATGTGGTCTGGACATTCATGGTCTCCAGAAGACGATTTTTGGCTCCACTCCTGGAAGAGGTTGAGGCCGTGAATGTTTGAAACAAACTAGTTTGTGTGTTTATGGCTCTTCTGAACGGCTATGGAACGACCACATCATCGTTCAACGCACTGGGGGAAGCCATTTAGCGTCATTGTCAATGCTAAAAGTAGGCCATTTATAAATAACAGAAAAGTCCAAGTAAAGAAGTGGTTGGTGTGGATGAGTGAGTCAGAAACCAACCCAGGAGATCAGTCTTTGTTTCTTCTTTAGGAAACAAAATGTCAGCATTGATTATTTTTCAGTTATGTTACTTACGTTCCGAACTATGATGTTTTCCTAAACCTAACCAAGTGCCTTCACCTTTAACAATGTTCACCACTAGTTTTATTCTGAAGTCAGTCTGGACGTTGCATATGTGTTATTGCTAACCTAAACGTGGAGACCTACACGTGCAACAACAACGCCAAAGGGTGTTGACCAAGCGTTCATTTGTGACGAGTTGGGAATTAGAAGAGTTTGGCAAAACACCGGAAGACATATGAAAACATTTTTAAGATGTGGGTCTCTAGGTGGCGCTAACAGAACTTTCAATTTCAGTTAATTCACTGCAATATTTTCTTTAAGTGACACATTCTGGAAGCAAAGGAAAAGTCTGTAATCTTCGCAGGGGCGGGGTATAAAAACAGACACATTCTACCTGCATGAGCTTATTGCAACTGCAGCCGCCGGACTGGGCGCCTATGAGCCGTCTTGCTCCCGTGAGGATTTAATGTCATGTGACATGGTGACGTTTTGCAGCGCCGGCAAAAGTCGGACACAATTCCTAACCAGCACGCCTTGTTTTAAGTCCAGCCTGCATCACATTAGTTCAGCATGAAGTCAAACGCACCTTTTGTTGTAAATCTGACATGACGTGAACGCAGCTCTGCTGGTTTTAACACCATCTTCTCTTGGATCAACCAACTAAAAGGTTTCGCTCTTTTTCTTTTCTTTCTCTTTTTATTTTACAACAAAAAATCTGAGTTTAAAAAAAAAACAATAACTGAGGTTAAACAAAGACACATTAGCTAAAGGTTTGTTCAGTAGTTCTTTTGAAATTTGGACCAAAATACTTCCCAGTATCGTTCCAGTTTCAGTTCCGCTGAAGAAGCATGGAGTTAATTTGGCTGCAACAAGGTTTTGATCTGCTTGGAGGTAGCCTCATCGTTCAGATGTTTGGTCGTATACCTGCAGGGATGGAGGGGGCAGTTCAATAATAACTCAAAAATAATAATATAATATCAGGTCAGAAAAGTTCAGCCGTTTAAATAGACTACAGCACACTGCAGTTGATCATTTCTATCACAGTATTTGTGATGTGTTTGTGGAGGCTGTCAGACCTGAGAGCGTTGAGTAATCCCTCCACACTGCTGGGCGGCTGCTCCTTCAGCACTCGGATGCAGCCTTTCATCTGAAAATGTCCAAAAAACAAAACGTTGACTGATCCTGAAGCAGGAGGCTGCAGCAGGAAACAGGAACAAGACACCAGAGGTCTCCACAGGTCTAGACACGGAAACCTAACCAATGTGGTGCAGAAATAATTTACTCTTCTAATCATCATATAATCTAAACTACTGAGCTGTTAACAAAATGTAGGATTTATGAGCTGTGCTGTAAATTGTGTATTCGTAGGCGTGGAGGCATTTCCATCCATCTTTATGCTGATGATACACGACACGGTAAAGCCTGAAAACCTAAAGACAACAAACAGATGGCTGCTAACTTTCTTCAATTAAATACTAAAAGTGATGTAAATAAACCTTATTAGTGGCCCTGACAATCTGCATATCAAAAGAATATCCTCATGTGCTCCCTTTTCCAACAAAACTAATGCTGGCAGCACACTACAGGATAATTGGGCAGATTTTGTTTCGATTCAACAATCAACAAGAGATCGTATTACTCTTTTTACTGTCTTTGCACTGATTACCAGTTTATTACTTAAGACTACATCTGTGAGCTACTGCGTCCCTTTAAACCTGCACACAGTCTGAGGTCCTCACAGGACTGTAAGCTGTTCCCATGTTGAGGTGTAAAGCTAAAGGGGGCCGAGCTTCAATCCAGGAACAACCTGCTGGACGAACTCGCAAAATCAGCATCTTTTTTTTAAATGCTTCTGAAAACGCATTTTTATTGAAAATAAGTTTATTATCTTATTCAGTGTGGGTACATTTGTCTGCATGTGTGTACTTATATGTGTCTGCAGGTTGGTTTATGTGTGAAATTCATATGTACCACACTGTATGTAACATTCTGTCTTTGTAAGCTCTGGTTTCGATAAATGCTATGTACATTTTTTTTAATTATTATGATCATAACATTAAAACCAGAAATCAGAATCAGAAAACTTAGTCCTTGCACCGATAGTACAAGATTTGCTGTGCAACTCCTAAAACAAAAGGAAACTCTGCACATATATGCACATTTAAAAGCTACTGTACAGAATATTGCATCTAATGTTCTAAAGATTATTGCACAAGGTATCATTATGTATAAATAAATTAATAGAGTTAAAGGCACATAGTGTGACCTCTTCGACTGATAAACATGGAGTGGTCCAGTTCAGAGGGTTTATGATAAGTTACAGTGCCTTGCGAAAGTATTCAGCCCCCTTGAACTTTTCGACCTTTGCCACATTGCAGGCTTCAAACATAAAGATATAAAACTGTAATTTTTTGTGAAGAACCAACAACAAGTGGGACACAATTATGAAGTGGAATGAAATTTTGGGTATTTCAAACTTTTTTAACAAATAAAAAACTGAAAAATTGGGCGTGCAAAATTATTCAGCCCCTTTACTTTCAGTGCAGCAAACTCTCTCCAGACGTTCAGTGAGGATCTCTGAATGATC
>NW_024040485.1:30692979-30735215 GCF_014851395.1 Micropterus salmoides | reverse complement strand
CCTCATCATGACGAGAGCAGATGTTCTCTGGAGCTTCTCGGAGGGCTCCACCAGCTTGTGTTTTTTAAATGTAGGGATTCATAATGAGGCTGCAGGTGTTTCTCACAGTAAGAGGCCAGACAGACCAGACAGGACTTGAGGGCTTTCAGTTTCTCCCAGTGCAGACATCACAGGCCAATCTTCAGGTCCAGCATAGCAGTGATCAGCAGGAGCAGCTTGGAGTCCAGTCTTCTTCAGTTCCTCCACTAAACAAAAATGCTAACGTGGTGTTTTTCAACAGGACAGGCCTCGGTCTAAAGGTCTGCCTGCACTGAGGGCAGCTGTGGATTTTCTTCTCTTCATCCAGTGGGTTTTAATACAGTTCATGCAGTAGCTGTGTCCACAGGGAATAGTCACCGGATCCTTCAGTAGATCCAGACAGATGGAACAAGAGAAGGTTTCTCGGTCCAGCTGAACTCCTTTCTGCGCCATTTCATCTCTCAGTGGCAAAGACTGTCTGAGTTTTCACTTTCTCAGAAGTGAAAGTAGTTCGAGCTCTGATCTGAACAGCATGTGTTTCTGCAGTGAATGGGGTCTGTCAGCACAGGCACTTCACCACATGTTGGTCACACCCATCTTCAAACTGTAGATCTGAAGGGGAGGGAACAAGGGAACAAGGAAATATATGGACAGAGTGGAGCTCGCTGTGATTGCGAGCAAGAAGAAGAGGGAGGGTTTTAATTATGAAGCTGCATCTCTTTCAAGAGGAGCAGCTCTGGATTTAAACCATAGACAGTATATTACTGGACGATGCCACAGCGCGGGTTTCAATGGAGAGCAGTGAAGCCAGTTTTGGTCGTATAATACTTATGCAGCTACTTCCTGTTGGCACCAGCATCCACTGCGCATGATTGTGCAGCATGAGCGTGGTTTAATGACGTAGAGTAACAGCAGAAACACAGTAATTCTGGTAGCTGCAGAACTGCACCGTATTGTACCAAAAAATGATTTTGGTACCATTAGTTTGTCTAATGCGGATTGTAACTGTTTCAACCCACTAAAAGGCTCATTTGCTGAACACCAATGTATCATCACAGGTTGCCAAATAAATTTTTTTTCAGATTCCCAGAAAGCTTAGCAATATGGTTACATCTCTCATGTGCAAAGAAGCCAAACAACTGATCTTATCCAGCAACACAAGACTCCCCTGATTAAATTCTACCTTTGACCATCACTGGATCCCCTGTAGAAACTGTCAGCAGTTTAAATGTCTTGGAGCTGTGACTGATGGCCGCCTGAACTTCACACAGAGAGCTTACTATATATTTAAGGAAACAAAGACAAAGTGAGCCGAGGAGCTTTAACCTCCACTACATCCCTGGTTAGCAGGATGAAGGCGCCCTCTTGTGTTGAGAATCAATTTTCACATTTCAGTTGACCTGTGGTGATGTTCACTGCAGGAAGACATGGAAACACTTCACTGAGCCTTTGGCAGCTCCAAACAGCATCAGTGAAGAGAGATTTAAATAGATGTAATATCAATCTAACTTTATTTGGTGAGATATTATCAAACTTAGTACGAAGTGCTATCAAAGAAAGATAAAAACATTACAATCATTGCAGTTAATAAAAGACAAAAATAATGTATGACATACAATGCTGAAATTAAAATGAAATTAAAACAATAAAAGGGCTAGCATGTCAGATAAAAATCAGAATGCTTTCTGGAATAAATACGTTTTCAGGCGAGATTTAAAAAGAGGCATTGAATCTGACATCCTGATACCATCAGGCAGGTCATTTCAGAGCCTTGGGGCCCTGATTCCCAGAGGCTCTATCTCCACGTGTATTCAGCCTGGCCTTGGATGCACAGAAGACCCCTGCCGGAGAATCTCAGGCTGCGCACTAGATAGTCAGGGGTTAAGAGGTCAAGGATATATTCTGAAGCCAGTTCATTAAGAGCTTTTAAATTATTCAATAAAACTTAAAATCTTTCCTACAGACAGGGAGCCAATGTAAAGAGATTAAAATCAAAGTGATGCGGTCGTGCTTCCTAGTTTGGGCTAATAACATTGCAGTTGTTTCTGCATCTCGGGCTTTAAGATAGATCTTATCTTGTTAGCAATATTTCTAAGGTGATAGGAGCACGACTGTACAAGCTTAGTGATGTGTTGTTTGAAGCAAAGATTACTATCAAAAAGGACACCGAGATTTCTGGCAACAAGCGTAATGTGCGTAGACAAGTAACCAGTAGAGGATGTAATATGTCTAGTTATGTGCTGGGCTCCAATTACAAGGATTTCAGTTTATTTGGTATTTAGTTGAAGAAAATGTATTCACATCCAGTCTTTCATATCAGCCGGTCAGGCCTGGAGGGAATGCAGCACACTGAGGTCAGTAGGCTTCACCGGGAGGTATAACTGAGTATCGTCTGCATAGCAATGGAAGGAAATACCATATCGGTGGATCATGTCACCCAGTGGGACCATGTAGATGGAAAACAAAATAGGTCAGAAGATTGATCCTTGGGGCACATCAGAATGAACAGGAGATAAAGCAGACTTAAATTTATTAACAGACACATAGAACTTCCTGTTAGACAAATACAAGAAATACCAGTCCAATACTGTGCCAGAGATGCCCACCTAGCGCCTCAGTCTATTTAAAGCCATGGTTGATTGTGTCAAAAGCAGCAGGCAAGTCTAACAGCAATTGAACACATGCCAGTGTCCACGTTCAATAGCGGGTTGGTAATTTTTAGAAGAGCAGTCTCTGTGCTGTGGTGTGATCAGAAACCAGATTGGAATCTTTCAAAAATGTCATTGTTCTTCATCAAATCAAGGAGCTTGGAAACTATTTATTTGGAAATGAAGGGCAGTTTGGAGATTGGGCAATAGTGGTCACTATGTCAGTTTGTTCACAGGAGTCACACCCTGTATCACTGATGCTGCATTCAGGTCACATGGGAAAGATTGTAGAAAAGATGTCTATGAAGATTCTCAGTCATCCAGGTCATAGTTATCCAATGAAGGTTAAAATCAAGGGCAACTGGACTTGGTTGAAGATACTGGAAGACGTTTCGTCCCTCATCCAAAGGACTTCTTCAGTTCTGACTGAGCTCTGACTGAGTTCTGACTGAATAGCTCAGTTGAAACGTCTTCCAGTATCTTCAGCCAAGTCCAGTTGCCCTTGATTTTAACCTTCGTTGGATTGTAGAAAAGAGTTTCCAAGTAACAAATATTATTCATATCAGCTCTCAGGTTGTAAAAGGGTATTTGGGATTGTGAGATTTGAGGCTGGAATTTAAAATGTCTCTGTCTGCTTGAGTTCTGATTTAACAACATGGAAATACTTGGAACCAAATGTAAAGAATCATATTTTCATTTCATGGTTTTATGGCTAGACCTTATATCAGTGGCACATTGTCCATTTGTTGAAGAAGTTGAAATAGTTAACTTGTTGTAAAAGCAACTGAATGTATAGATCTATGATTGAATTTATAATTGATTGAACTTTTATTCTCTTCTTTCCTGTTTTTTGTCCCATTCCTAAAAGCCCCAGTCCATCAGCTGGAAGTGATCAGTTTGAGCTGCAGGTGTGACTTTGGTGTTTACCTGGCTGAGTTTGGTCTGAGTGCTGCGGTACTGGATCAGATGCTCCAGCTGGTTGTTGATGTGCACTCAGAAAAATACAAGGTGCTAAATGGAACCATGCTCGGTTCTTCTGAGTGATGCCATCCAAGATCCATTTTTGACTAAACACAGGTGAAGGGTTCGTCAAAGAACTAACAAAGGTTCTGGATGATGGGATGTTATATATCTGATGTTGCTACCAAGAACCCAGACTTGTTTCTGCACCAGCACATTCCCTAAAACCACTAAAATATTGCTTTACCTGACCGGCTATCAGGGTTAATGCCTAATAACGAACTAATCTAGGTCACTCTACGTGGACATCAACTAACTGTTACAATACCGTATTACAAATTACATGTTGATTAGCTCCGCGAGTCTTATCAGTATTTTACTGCGTGAGAAAATGAACGCGTCAGTTGCGTGAGTCTTGCGAGACAGCTTTTTACCTGACCTCACAATTTCAATCTTGTGGCACGTCATGAATCCTATCAGGTGGGGAACCCCGTGACAAAGTCTTACCGAGTGGGGGTCCGTGGTCTAGTTTGTGTCAGTCCCTGACATAAAAAAAAAGTTTGAAAACCTCTATTCTACAGGACAGTTTTAATTAAAGCAGTGATACATCTGTTACAGAGGTGTTATTACAAGTATAAAGCAGTAGTACTTTATAGGGCATATTTCATGCAGCTTAAAGTCAATATAAAATAAGTCGATCAATACTGAGACACAGAAATGGCTCAGAAGGAATGAAAATAGGAAAGTATTGCGAGGGAATGCAAATGTGATCCTCAAAAATATCCTCTCTGTGATCCCCTTGGGGCTACATATATGATAATTGAAGCCCAAGTCAATTATTATTATTTTTTTGCAACTATTTTTAAATGCATTTTGCCAACTGTCTTTTAATTTTGACTTGCAAAGTTACATTTAGACTTTTGTGAGTTTATTTTCCTAACTTGTTATCCGGTATTTGTTTTTCGGTTCTTGGCAGAGATGGTCTTCCATAGCTCAGCTGCAGAAATCGCCCTTTGTCTCAGCTGTTCGGTTGCAGTGGAGCTCAGGTTGCCTCCGTCGGCCGACTGTGAGGTTGCAGCTCTCTGATTGGCTCCGTGTTCAGTTCCTCCTGAGGAAATCACTCCTTTTATAGTTAACGGAGCGCAGAGCGGCTGTTTTCCGGGTTCACACTCACTCAGCATGTAGAGGAGGCGGACCGCAGGGAGACACCTGGACCACCGCGGACACGCCGAGCCAAAACACGGTATCGATCAGCTGACATCGATCAGCTATCATTGAAGGTGAGGATCGCGGGAGGGGCAGGGGGGGGGGGGCTGGATTGAGTTCTGGGCTGGGAGATAGTAGGGAGGTTGGTTTGTGGACCAGGAGTTGGGGGGTTTCAATCGTCTCTGGGTGGATCCTGGTCTCAGATCAGACATGTCAGGTCCTGCAGACTGCTGCCGCAGGCTCACCACAACTACTACAATGTGGCTTCAGGGTTTACTTTTTATTCAGATTATTCCTATATCAAATCGAAGTCAGCGTTTTTATTTCTGCTCTGAGATCAGATAATTTCAACATCACGTTGACTGAATCTGACGACACCGACAAAACACTGTTTGTACTGTGTGTACTCAGCAACGTACATTTACCCAAGCTGGAGAGGTTCTTGCTCCAAATGTATTTACACATTTTACACTTAAAGATATACAGAGTGCTGGAAGAAACATTCAGGAAATATCAATACCATAACAGTATCAGTGCCAACAAACAGTGGTGGAAAGGAAGTACTTTAAATGTACTTTACTTTAGCAACTGGCTCCAGATTGAGAAACTACAACTTTACATCTACATCTATTCATGATAAAAACAGAATGATATGAGTACTTTTACTTTGGATACTTTAAGTACATTTTAATGCTAACACTTTTTAATTTGTACTTAAGTAAAACTAGTTTGCATACATGACTTTTACTACACTGTGGTATTACTACTCAAGTAAGAGTAGTTTGAATGCAGGACTTTTACTACACTGTTGTATTACTACTCAAGTAAGAGTAGTTTGAATTCAGGACTTTTACTACACTGTGGTATTACTACTCAAGTAAGTGTAGTTTGCATACATGACTTTTACTAAACCATAGTAACACAACTTAAATAAAAGTAGTTTGAATGCAGGACATTTACTACACGGAAGTATTAGGCTACTACTTAAATAAGTAGCCATCAAATACTCCATTACAAGTAAAACTACTACATTTCAGATATTACTAGAGTAAAAACACATGAGCAGATGAATATCTGTGTAATACGTGTAATATGTGTAAGACGTGGTACTTTCATTAGGGTCGTTTGTCTGATGTTGGATGCAGCAAAACATTGTGTATCTCGTGTTGCATGTAAAATCTGAATGACTCTTCAAAGTAAGCAAAATCATGTTTATTCAATTATGTGTCCTGTGCTCAAAACATAATTCTTAGTGAATGAGGGATAACCAGATAAAAGTACTACAAGCAGAAGTTATTATACAGAATAAATACTCTCTTTTACATTAAACGTCAGAACAGAATTGCCGAATAGGTCGATTAAGAGGCGCGTTTATAATATATGTACATATATGTACATATAATAAGTTTATTGTTAGGCCGCAACTTTTAGTGGCAGAAGAAGTCAGGTGACGGAGTATAAAGAGCGATAAAGTCCGTGTTAGGTGGTGGTGGGGTGGATGGATGAGTCAAGTAAACTCAAGAGTTTCACACTAAAGAGGTGGAGGTTCAAGTCCCGTGTGAAGCCAGGTACTCACTACTTTCAGATATTTCATTGACTAAACTTACTGACTGGGAATGAAAATAGTCTTTAGTTGCAGCCATAACTTGAACTCTCAATTCTTCTGTTTCAGTGCATTGTTCCTTAAAACACCTTAGACGCCACACCCCTTCACACGTCACTAAGAGTGTTATTAATTATTATAGAGCAGAATAGAATAGAATAGAATACCACTTTATTGTAAGGGTAATCTTTGGGTCCAGCAGACCTATAAGAACATCACTATACAAACATATACAGACATATACAAGCATCATATTACATCTCTCTGCACATCAGATTAATTATTAATAACATTCAGTGAAATGGCACAACAGTCAGTTAAAATCACCCAATCATAGTTTAGTTTCTTACATTTTACAATGAAACAATGTCTTTTACACCCCTGAAATAATATTTTGAGCGATTATCTAAAGACTTTATAGGCGTCTGTGTCATTTTTCTTGTATTTTGGGTTCCTGGCAGCTTTACACATAATTAATTATAAATAATTAATAATAAATCAGACTTAAAGCGTGCATGAGGGGTGAGGACAGTTTAAAAAGCTGCTAAACAAAAGACAAAGATGAATGCAGTGACCCCGCCTATAAACCTGCACAGGATTAATAAAAATGCCTTAATTACTAGAATAAAGGTGCATGTACATCCTTTAAAGGATTGATCCTTGTTGTTTGAATCAGTGACATTCTGTTGAAGATGTAATCATTAAGACATGCATATTTATGTGTATTTGTGTCATAGTTTGGCTGCTATTAACTGTGCTTCAGTCCAAGTATTTATACATTGTGGTACTGTGGTAATAGTTCTTCCGTGACAAGTGGAAACAGTTTTTCAGAAGTTAAATGTTACTTTGATGAAACTTCTGACTTTAGGATGAGTTCTGCAGTCAGAGGAAGATCATTTTGGAGAGACGAAGTTCCTTTTGCACGTTTTAAATTCTGAGCAGTGCTTCTTCTGTGCTGCGCAGCAGGGTGTTGTTATTCACGCTGTGTCTTACCTGATCTGAGCTCAGTCTGCTCTACTTCCTCTGTTTTTAAATTTAGGCCAAACTTTCAGAGACTTCATCACTTCCTCTTTTCA
Organism: Micropterus salmoides; assembly: GCF_014851395.1. Classification (NCBI taxonomy): domain Eukaryota; kingdom Metazoa; phylum Chordata; class Actinopteri; order Centrarchiformes; family Centrarchidae; genus Micropterus; species Micropterus salmoides. The sequence continues at coordinate 30,727,704 of NW_024040485.1, read as the reverse complement.
CTGCTTTTAACGAGAAGACGCCGCTTTCAGTTCAGTGTGCAGTTCTCAAACTCCGCGTTCGCCTGCAGAGCGACAGACTTTTACTTGATTTAATTTACTTTCAGAAAGTTAAACCCTTTAAAAAAAGACAGTTCTCACTTCACCGTCACAGTAAGTAGCTTTAAGGTTGTTAAAATCAGTGTACAGTTTATTGTGTATCATGTTGTTCCAGCTTTTCAAACCACAGCCTCCATGTTTTTAACTGTCTGCTGCAACATTCGAGAAACATTTCCCTAAAATTCAGCCTGACATGTTTGATGTCTTTTTTGATCTCCAGTAGAAGTGTTGCACGGGTTTGAGCTGAGTTTAAAGTGCCTGAGACGTTTTAAATGTCTTTGTAGAGGCAGAGGTGCTTGAAAGTCTTTGAATCTCACAGAGTTTGTGGGTTGGATGACCAGCTGAGCAAAGTGTGTCTGACTAAAACTAATTTTGGTTTGGTACAAAATCAATATCAAACAATCAAGGCTAAAGGCTCGTCCTGGGCTCTTTACCTGTCCGGGATACTCCTAAATTTCCAAGTGTTCAACTAAACTGTACCACTACCAGGTGGTCATTCGGGGCCTACAGCTCAGTTTCCCCATCGTCCTTCAGTGGTTAAATCCAGCGGTCACTGCAGCCGTCTGTCACCTTCAGTTAGAGCATCTTCTGTGCTGCACAGCTGTTAGCATGTTAGCAGCGTAGCTCCAGGGATGGCGGTGTTGGTCATTATCTCATCAACTTATCGACAGCGTGCCGTGAAAGTTTATACAGACGTTCATGGACCCCAGAGGACGGCTCCTGACGCCTTTGATGATCTTGACTTTGCACCTAGCGCCATCATCAGGTCACATTTTGTCCATCACTTACCTGCAGAACTGATGACCTTCCCATCAGCCTCAGCTGCTAATGTTAGCATGCTAATGTAACAGAAGCCAGCAACTGAACCGACGGCTCTGTGTGGCGCTAGCTAGCTTGCTTAGCTAGGTGCATCGGTAATTCACGTTAACTGTCATTTAACCAGGATAATCATTTTGGCCAGAAAATAAAAACGGGCATAAAACAAAATGTATTCACCAGAGAAAATGAACTGCTGACGCCTGATAAGATTTTTAAACTGCACTGGTTAAATTTACTTCCTCATTCGCCTCACTTTTCAGACCCGGAGGTTCACGCTTGTTTTCACATTTAGCACAGAGCTGCTTGCTTGGCGGTAGTCTCTCCGTGTCTTTGGCTTGATTGTTCAGTTTAAATTTTAACATGTTGTATGTAGCACCGATGTGCATGTTTATACTGTACAACTTTACGAGTATCCTCACAGTATGTGTTAGCATATTTACATATGTAAATGGATTTTAACCGGTGTTTTTAATCCACGAGTTTGTATTTTTGCCTTTAAAAGTTGAATGTTTTAACAGCAAATAAGCAGCTGAGAGAACACTTACTATGACCACTTACATACTACTTATATGATCCATTTTTGTACGTTTGTTTTTGTTAATATTAGATTGTAATTAGGGCTGCTTGTAGTTTTTGATTCATGCCTGTTACTATTTACAATTAACTGATCCATTGTTAGGCTAATAGACCAAAAGCCAAAAACATTCAGTTTATTATTATATTGAAGAGCTAATCCTCACATTGGAGAAGCTGCAGCCAGAGAATAATTGGTGTTTTTATCCATACTGCTGTTGATTCACTTTCAGTCGATCCCTTTAGTGCTGCCTGTCTTGTTGTTATTCTGTTTTACTGTATTTTTATGTGAGGATATTTATAGAAACATCTGTATGAAATTGTTTCTGTATCATGTATGTTTGCATGTCATGGATTTAAGCTCTTATATTTACACAGATTATTATCGCGGCCTTTCAGTCTGTCTTCACTCTTCTTCCACTTTTTAATCTTGACAACCTAAATCTGGACGGTTTGTGAAGAAGATTTCAATTTCACTATCGTTCATACAGAGCGGCCCAGCGTTTTAGTGGCACTCGCTGCATTTAAATGAAAGTTTATGTTTTTGTCATTGGTATATATACATATATATATATATATAGTCCTCTGCGTTAAAGTGATGATTGTTGTGTTCACGTACAAAGTACATTTGATGGGCTGAGGCGTTTTTAGACGTCACATGAAGCTCTAAGGTTCTGTGCAGCTGAACTGTCTTTAGATGCGCTCAGGGCTTTGTGACCTCTGATCCCTGCAGGCCACTCCTTAAACCAGGTGTGTTTGTTTGTGTTGTTAACACAGTGACACCGTTATAGACACAGTACAAAATCTTATTTTCCTAAAACTAGAACACAGCTCCTCACCGAGGCTGCGACATTCCTCTTGTTCCCTCTTCTGTTAATTCAGAAAACAGGACAGAATAAGACACATCAGCTGCTCTGAAAACAAGAAAAATCACGTTTGATTCTGGAAAAGGTTGAAATAAACACGCCGCACTGAAAGTTTCTGCGCTTTGAGGACTCCGTAGACTAACAGGCCTGTTAGGGTCCAATATTATGTAGATTATTGAACACGACTGTTACGGCTAATTAATTAAAGTCAGTCACATTGACGGCATCATTCTCACTACAAACTGATGCTATTTTTACACAAACCCAAATTTGCCTCAAATACACAGAGTCTGTACATCTTCTGTCTTCTACTTAGACTCTCACTTATGAGGATGAAGTCCCCTCAAACAAACCTTAAATAATGTGAAGAGAAGCCACAATCAGAAAGAGCAGTTTGCAGTAACACTGAAACAGCTCTGAGCTGTGTGAGTTCACAGCCTCCTCACAGCTTTGCCGGCCTCTCGTGTTCTGTGAAAAAACTGTTAGACATGTAAACCAAAGTGGCATTCTGACCCGCTGATGGTGCTGCATGAAAACACCGTTACTGTCAGCACCAAACGCCGCCGACCTTTAATCTGAACTGTAGACGACAGTGCTGGAACAATAAAGTTCAGTTAAAGTACTAATACCACAGTGTATAAATACTCTGTTACAATAAAGTCCTGTATAAATAATGTTACTTCAGTTAAAGTACTAATACCACAGTGTATAAATACTCTGGTACAATAAAGTCCTGTATTCATAATGTTACTTCAGTTAAAGTACTAATACCACAGTGTATAAATACTCTGGTACAATAAAGTCCTGTATTCATAATGTTACTTCAGTTAAAGTACTAATACCACAGTGTATAAATATTCTGGTACAATAAAGTCCTGTATTCATAATGTTACTTCAGTTAAAGTACTAATACCACAGTGTATAAATACTCTGGTACAATAAAGTCCTGTATTCATAATGTTACTTCAGTTAAAGTACTAATACCACAGTGTATAAATACTCTGTACAATAAAGTCCTGTATTCATAATGTGACTTCAGTTAAAGTACTAATACCACAGTGTATAAATACTCTGTTACAATAAAGTCCTGTATTCATAATGTGACTTCAGTTAAAGTACTAATACCACAGAGTATAAATACTCTGGTACAATAAAGTCCTGTATTCATAATGTTACTTCAGTTAAAGTACTAATACCACAGAGTATAAATACTCTGGTACAATAAAGTCCTGTATAAATAATGTGACTTCAGTTAAAGTACTAATACCACAGTGTATAAATACTCTGTTACAATAAAGTCCTGTATTCATAATGTTACTTCAGTTAAAGTACTAATACCACAGAGTATAAATACTCTGTTACAATAAAGTCCTGTATTCATAATGTTACTTCAGTTAAAGTACTAATACCACAGTGTATAAATACTCTGGTACAATAAGGTCCTGTATTCATAATGTTACTTCAGTTAAAGTACTAATACCACAGTGTATAAATACTCTGTTACAATAAAGTCCTGTATTCATAATGTGACTTCAGTTAAAGTACTAATACCACAGAGTATAAATACTCTGTTACAATAAAGTCCTGTATTCATAATGTTACTTCAGTTAAAGTACTAATACCACAGTGTATAAATACTCTGGTACAATAAAGTCCTGTATTAATAATGTGACTTCAGTTAAAGTACTAATACCACAGTGTATAAATACTCTGGTACAATAAAGTCCTGTATTCATAATGTGACTTCAGTTAAAGTACTAATACCACAGTGTATAAATACTCTGGTACAATAAAGTCCTGTATTCATAATGTGACTTCAGTTAAAGTACTAATACCACAGAGTATAAATACTCTGGTACAATAAAGTCCTGTATAAATAATGTGACTTCAGTTAAAGTACTAATACCACAGTGTATAAATACTCTGTTACAATAAAGTCCTGTATTCATAATGTGACTTCAGTTAAAGTACTAATACCACAGTGTATAAATACTCTGGTACAATAAAGTCCTGTATAAATAATGTTACTTCAGTTAAAGTACTAATACCACAGTGTATAAATACTCGGGTACAATAAAGTCCTGTAAATAATGTGACTTCAGTTAAAGTACTAATACCACAGAGTATAAATACTCTGTTACAATAAAGTCCTGTATTAATAATGTTACTTCAGTTAAAGTACTAATACCACAGTGTATAAATACTCTGGTACAATAAGGTCCTGTATTCATAATGTTACTTCAGTTAAAGTACTAATACCACAGTGTATAAATACTCTGTTACAATAAAGTCCTGTATAAATAATGTTACTTCAGTTAAAGTACTAATACCACAGTGTATAAATACTCTGTTGCAATAAAGTCCTGTATTAATAATGTTACTTCAGTTAAAGTACTAATACCACAGAGTATAAATACTCTGGTACAATAAAGTCCTGTATTAATAATGTTACTTCAGTTAAAGTACTAATACCACAGAGTATAAATACTCTGTTACAATAAAGTCCTGTATTCATAATGTGACTTCAGTTAAAGTACTAATACCACAGTGTATAAATATTCTGTTACAATAAAGTCCTGTATTCATAATGTGACTTCAGTTAAAGTACTAATACCACAGAGTATAAATACTCTGTTAAAATAAAGTCCTGTATTAATAATGTGACTTCAGTTAAAGTACTAATACCACAGTGTATAAATACTCTGGTACAATAAAGTCCTGTATTCATAATGTTACTTCAGTTAAAGTACTAATACCACAGAGTATAAATACTCTGTTACAATAAAGTCCTGTATTCATAATGTTACTTCAGTTAAAGTACTAATACCACAGAGTATAAATACTCTGTTACAATAAAGTCCTGTATTAATAATGTTACTTCAGTTAAAGTACTAATACCACAGAGTATAAATACTCTGTTACAATAAAGTCCTGTATTGATAATGTTACTTCAGTTAAAGTACTAATACCACAGTGTATAAATACTCTGGTACAATAAAGTCCTGTATTCATAATGTTACTTCATTAAAGTACTAATACCACAGATTATAAATACTCTGTTACAATAAAGTACATGAAAATACAACATTAATATTGTATGTGTAAGGTAGAATAATCAGGAAAAAGTGCTTTAAAGTATAAAAGCAGTAAAATGTCCCTGTACTATATATATATATATATATATATATATATATATATATATATATATATATATATATATATATATATATATATATATATATATATATATATATATATATATAATCTCTCATCATTTGTAACTAAAGCTATCAGATAAATATGGTGCAGTAAAAGTGCAGCATGTCCGTCTGTGTGTGTTGACAGCATGGGGAACCTGATCAAGGTGTTAACCAGAGACATCGACCACAATGGAGGAAACTTCTTCCTGGACTTTGAGAGTAAGACACACACACACACACACACACACACACACACACACACACACACACACACACACACTCACACAGTCAGAGAGACGGCAGAGAGCGTGTGCTTGACCTTTGACCCCTCCCCCACCTGCAGACGCTCAGCCCTCGCAGTCGGAGACGGCGGTGTGGGAGGAAGTGAACCAGGTGCTGACGGAGTCTCGGGTCATCCTGGAAGACCTGCAGTCGTACAGAGGAGCAGGAGAGGAAATACGACAGGTAATACATGACAACAGCAGAGGGGGAATGAGCTAAGTACTTTAAATTAGAGGTACTTGTACTCCACTGCATCTCAGAGGTGAATATTGCACGTTTAGTAGTTTAATGAGCTCAAGCTTAAACATCTACAGCAGTAAAAATGAAGCAGCTTGAATATAAATTTAGAAAGATGAGCTAAGAGTGAAACACTGACAGGAACATTTTACTGCACTGTGAGCACTTTTACTTTCATGTTTTAGGTACATTGTAAAGTACATTGTTAGTAGTCTGGTGAAGGTTTGTGTTGGTATCGTAGTTGTTTGTTGCTCTGAGGATCGCTGTATGGTTGTGACTTCTGTTGATCTATTCTGCTGAGAACAGACTGTGTGTGTGTTGTCAGGCCATCCAGAGTCCTGGTGTGGAGGGGGTCCAGGAGAAGGCCTGGTCAGCTGTGGTTCCTCTGGTGGCTAAACTCAAAACCTTCTACGAGTTCTCCCAGAAGCTCGGTAAGAACCTGAAAACACTTTAAATAAACATCTACAAACTTTCGGGCTGTCGACGTCAGTAAACGTTGTTTCCTGTTTGTTACATTATGAATTTCAAGCTGCAGCGTCTCATTTCCACAAATACAAAATAAGAACAAAAACATGTACAAAACAAAACAGATAGACGTAACGCTCCGTGAGCTGCTTCAGCTGTTAAAATCAGGAAGTCGCTCAATGAAAGGGACGAGAAATGCAAGTTCATGCATCATTTAGAAAACGTACAACGGAGCAAAATAAACAGATGCATGTAAAAAAGAAAAGAAGGTGAGTTCACTGACCACCACCAGCGCGGTACAGCCAACCACATCAAGAGAATAAGGTCGAGTCAGAACTGAACGCTGACAGGGGAAGATTCCTCCGGTCAGGAGCTGCGTTAAAATGGAAAGAAGCTGATGGATGTGGAGTTAGTCATGGTGAAAACTTACCGTCCCGCTGTGTCTCCTCCCTCCCTTCTCCTCCCCCCTCAGAGTCCAGTCTGCGATGTCTCCTGGACGTCCTCACCAGCTCCGCTTCGACTCCCACTCAGCATCTGGAGCAGAAACAGGCTCTGGCTCGTCAGTTCGCCCACATCATGCACTTCACGCTGCGCTTCGACGAGCTCAAGGTCTGCTCACGCTGCTCTGCACCTCCTGCTCCTCCTCCACCTCCCGCATCTCCTGCTCCACCTCCTGCACCTCATGTTCCTCCAGCATCTCCTGCTCCACCTCCTGCACCTCATGTTCCTCCTCCTGCACCTCCTGCTCCTCCTCCTCCTCCTCCTCCTGCATCTCCTGCTCCACCTCCTGCACCTCATGTTCCTCCAGCATCTCCTGCTCCACCTCCTGCACCTCATGTTCCTCCTCCTGCATCTCCTGCTCCACCTCCTGCTCCACTTCCTGCTCCTGCTCCACCTCCTGCATCTCCTGCTCCACCTCCTGCTCCACCTCCTGCTCCTCCTCCACCTCCTGCATCTCCTGCTCCACTTCCTGCTCCTGCTCCACCTTCTGCATCTCCTGCTCCACTTCCTGCTCCTGCACCTCCTGCTCCTCCTCCTCCATCTCATGTTCCTCCTCCTGCACCTCCTGCTCCTCCTCCACCTCCTACATCTCCTGCTCCACCTCCTGCTCCTCCTCCACCTCCTGATCCACCTCCTGCTCCTCCTCCACCTCCTGCTCCACCTCCTCCACTTCCTCCACCTGCCCCACCTCCTGCTCCTCCTCCACCTCCTGCACCTCATGTTCCTCCTGCTCCTCCTCCTGCTCCTGCACCTCTTGCTCCTCATCCACTTTCTTCACCTCCTGCACCTCATGTTCCTCTTGCTCCTCCTCAACCTCCTGCTTCTTCTGCACCACCTCCTGCTCCTCCTCCTGTTCCTACACCTCTTGCTCCTCATGTTCCTCCTGCTAATCCTGCTCCTCCTCAACCTCCTGCTCCTCCTCCACCTGCACAGCTCCCTGCTCCTCTTGTACTTGTTCCACCTCCTCATCTACCCTCCCTCCTCTTGTCTTCATCTACTTCACCTCACCTGCCACCTCCTTTATTTTGAGTTCCACGTCCGCTGCTCCTCCTTCCTCCTCCTCCACTGTTGGAAATTCACTAAGTACATTTACTCAAGTACTGCACTTAAGTACACAATCAATGTACTTGTATTTTACTTGAGTATTTTCATTGTATGCTGCTTTATACTTCTTCTCCACTTCATTTATCTGACAGCAGGAGTTACTCGTCACTTTACATGTAAACTCAGCTCGTTTGATTTTAAAACAATTACATTTTAAATATTTTGTATTGTAAATTTATATTTATGATTCTTTACTTTTGCAGTACTTTTTTCTTTTCTCTTTTGTTTGTATATGAAGAACTACTTGGCAATAAACAGATTTCTTAACTGATACAGATTAGGATTTTAAAGTATGAACAAAACATCTGATTATTAAAACACTGTTACAGATTAAAGTACTCAGTAATATATAAAAAACTTAGTACTAGCTCCACATCAGTAAAATGCGTTAGTATAAACGCCAGTTTTCTGCAGAACCTACTCTCACTTGTACTGGAGTATTTTTATATTCCTGTACTGCTACTTTTACTTACCTAAATGATCTGAATACTTCTTCTTCACTTGGTTCCAGATGACGAATCCGGCCATCCAGAACGACTTCAGCTATTATCGCCGAACCATCAGCCGCATGAGGATCAACAACGTGTCTGTAAGAAACACAAACTGCATGAAACTGAAATATCCTGCATCCTATTAAACACATCTGGACACATTTAGTTTTGGATCTTTAGGAACTCGTGTAGGAGATAAAGTCCCAGATACCTTTTTAAATCATCTTGAAAAGTTTCCTAAAGGTTTATCATTTGTTCAGGCCGACCGAGGAAATGAGGTCAACAACGAGCTGGCCAATCGGATGTCTCTGTTTTACGCCAGCGCCACGCCGATGCTGAAGACGCTAAGTGACGCTACGTCAAAGTTCGTCTCAGACGTGAGTCCGTCCAGATTTCTATAACAGTGTCTTTGTGATGTTATAGTTTTGTTTTTAGTAATGCGTTCTGTGTATTCATTTACTGAATGTATTAATTAACAGCTCACGTACTCATTAACTGCTAACTTTGAGTACCTCAGTATGTTTTATTTCTTCCTTGGTTGCTGAGAAAACTGCAAGAAACAAAAAACAGCATGAACACACACATAAAAGTTCTGCATCATTAGTTCAAAGTTAATGTTAAAGCTCGGGGCAGAGTCTGACTCCCTCCCTTCAGGCCTCCCTGCAAACTCCTGTTCAGGCAGGTCGGCAGGTGAAAGAAACCAGATTTATTTTAATGATTTGATTTATTGATTTAAATAAATGATATAGAGAAAATCACTCATTAAATTGCGTCACATTGTTGTTGTAATGAACCTTTCAGCCTGTAGGGGTCAGGCTTCAGACCGCCCCTCTTGTTTCTAAACAACCCACCAGCAGAGGTCCACCTCACTACATTATTCTGATGCTACAAGCTCTGAAGGAGCCTCAGTGTTTAATGAGCCCTGAAGTTGCCATTTAATCATTAACAAGTTTCCTGTTTTGTGTTTCAACGGCGAGTTCGCAGTGAGAAATAAACCTAAAAGAGGAACAACAGTGTTACATTCAGCTAAATAACATTTACATACAGGCTTTAAAGCATTTCAGTTTTTGCACAGAAGCAACAATGACCGTTTTTGCAGTGCTTAAATTTTAATTAGAATGAACTGTACAACAGTTGAACTTTTTACTTCCCTAAATTGACAGTTTAGTTACTTTGCAGATTAATAATTTACGTAATATATGACCAGTGTGTTAAAAATTAAGTCACATATTAAATATATAAATAAGAATCTCCTCTAACAACCTGAACCTCTAACATTAAAATGCTACTCAGACATATTCTGATATATAATAACACACTTTAACCTTTTTCAGTACACTTTTCTGATTCTTCAGTACTTTACAGGACTTTTCTTTAATGCTACTTTTACTTTAAAGATCTGAGTACTTATTATAAGTTATTTATACAAGTGTTTCTTTTTTGGATGTTTTTTGGAATTACATGCCATACTTTTTTTTTTTACTGAAACTTTATTAAAGTTAAAATAGTTACTCTATTTGAATGAAACTTTATTGTCCTGTTGCAGAACCCAGACGTCCCGATTGAAAACACGACAGACTGTCTGAGTACGATGGCCTGTGTGTGTAAAGTGATGCTGGAAACACCGTAAGTCCTGACCTGTTCCTGAACGCATCATGACAGCCACCTGCCTCAGACATGAGCCAACCCTGTGTGTGTGTGTGTGTGTGTGTGTGTGCACAGGGAGTATCGCAGTCGTTTCACCAGTGAGGAGACGGTGTTGTTCTGCCTCCGTGTGATGGTCGGTGTCATCATCCTGTACGACCACGTTCACCCGGCTGGAGCCTTCGTTAAGACCTCCAATATAGACGTACGTTAGCAAGACAACAGCACACACACACACACACACACAGAGTTACTGCTCTTCTCAATGCTTTGTTCACTCGAAGTAATGAGGTCCTCCATGAACACACTTTCTGCCAAAGTTATTTGACGTGGGCGGGAAACGTCCCTGTCAGTGCTGATGAAGCAGATCGGCTGAGACTCTGAATGTCAGTAATACCGAAGGAAGTTTATTTCTAAACTCTCAGAATGCAAATTAATACTCAAAGATTTTAACACAAGTTGAAACAATAATGGGAGTCACATTTTTAATGTGCGGCCAAGACTCATTGATGCACGTGGGGAGCGTCGTCTGGCCCGTGCGGACGAGCTACTGTAGGTCAAACTGCTGAAAAAAGCGTTGATGCAGTTTCTGGTAGAAAGATGTCAGAACACACAGTGAATCACAGATCTTTGGATATGGGGCTGCGTAGCCGCAGGTCATGCTGACCCCTGTGAGCATCAGAACTGGACCCCGGAGCAGAGGAAGATGGTGGCCTGGTGTGACGCTGACAGCACGCCGTCAGAGGTCACGTGGTCCATACATTGACAGGTCAGGGCTGGTTTGGTGGCAAAAGGGACACCTACACAATATTAGACAGGTGGACATCACGGCAAGGAACTGCCCAGAAAGTAATGGCACTCCACTCCTGCCCACACTGGAAGACATCTTCAGAACACGGCGCCTCCGCAGCGCCAGCAACATCCTGAAAGATGAAACACACCCGTCTTATCAGCTCTTCTCACTGTCGCCATCTGGAAGGTGTAAAGAGCCCCGACAACACGCACCTCCAGGCAGAAAAACAGCTTCTTTCCAAGAGTCATCGCTGAGTTAAACTCTATTCAGCACCGTCCTGTTCCTACGACCACAAGGTCTGCATCATACAGTGCCTTGCGAAAGTATTCGGCCCCCTTGAACTTTGACCTTTTGCCACATTGCAGGCTTCAAACATAAAGATATAATTTTTGTGAAGAACCAACAACAAGTGGGACACCATCATGAAGTGGAACGAAATTTATTGGATATTTCAAACTTTTTTAACAAATAAAAAACTGAAAAATTGGGCGTGCAAAACTATTCAGCCCCCTTAAGTTAATACTTTGTAGCGCCACCTTTTGCTGCGATTACAGCTGTAAGTCGCTTGGGTTACGTCTCTATCAGTTTTGCACATCGAGAGACTGAAATTTTTGCCCATTCCTCCTTGCGAAACAGCTCGAGCTCAGTGAGGTTGGATGGAGAGCATTTGTTTCCACAGATTCTGGATTGGATTCAGGTCTGGACTTTGACTTGGCCATTCTAACACCTGGAGATGTTTATTTGTGAACCATTCCAGTGTAGATTTTGCTTTATGTTTTGGATCATTGTCTTGTTGGAAGACAAATCTCCGTCCCAGTCTCAGGTCTTTTGCAGACTCCATCAGGTTTTCTTCCAGAATGGTCCTGTATTTGGCTCCATCCATCTTCCCATCAATTTTAACCATCTTCCCTGTCCCTGCTGAAGAAAAGCCGGCCCAAACCATGATGCTGCCACCACCATGTTTGACAGTGGGGATGGTGTGTTCAGGGTGATGAGCTGTGTTACGCCAAACATAACCTTTTGCATTGTTGGCAAAAAGTTTGATTTTGGTTTCATCTGACCAGAGCAGCTTCTTCCACATGTTTGGTGTGTCTCCCAGGTGGCTTGTGGCAAACTTTAAACGAGACTTTTTATGGATATCTTTAAGAAATGGCTTTCTTCTTGCCACTCTTCCATAAAGGCCAGATTTGTGCAGTATACGACTGATTGTTGAGTCTCCCACCTCAGCTGTAGATCTCTGCAGTTCATCCAGAGTGATCATGGGCCTCTTGGCTGCATCTCTGATCAGTCTTCTCCTTGTATGAGCTGAAAGTTTAGAGGGACGGACGGGTCTTCGTAGATTTGCACTGGTCTGATACTCCTTCCATTTCAATATTATCGCTTGCACAGTGCTCCTTGGGATGTTTAAAGCTTTGGAAATCTTTTTGTATCCAAATCCGGCTTTAAACTTCCTGCCTGGTGTGTTCCTTGTTCTTCATGATGCTCTCTGCGCTTTAAACGGACCTCTGAGACCATCACAGAGCAGGTGCATTTATACGGAGACTTGATTTCACACAGGTGGATTCTATTTATCATCATTAGTCATTTAGGTCAACATTGGATCATTCAGAGATCCTCACTGAACTTCTGGAGAGAGTTTGCTGCACTGAAAGTAAAGGGGCTGAATAATTTTGCACGCCCAATTTTTCAGTTTTTTATTTGTTAAAAAAGTTTGAAATACCCCAAAAATTTCATTCCACTTCATAATTGTGTCCCACTTGTTGTTGGTTCTTCACAAAAAATTACAGTTTTATATCTTTATGTTTGAAGCCTGCAATGTGGCAAAAGGTCGAAAAGTTCAAGGGGGCCGAATACTTTCGCAAGGCACTGTAACTTATCATAAACCCTCTGAACTGGACCACTCCATGTTTATCAGTCGAAGAGGTCACACTATGTGCACTTTAACTCTATTAATTTATTTATACATAATGATACCTTGTGCAATAATCTTTAGAACATTAGATGCAATATTCTGTACAGTAGCTTTTTAAATGTGCATATATGTGCAGAGTTTCCTTTTGTTTTAGGAGTTGCACAGCAAATCTTGTACTATCGGTGCAAGGACTAAGTTTTCTGATTCTGATTTCTGGTTTTAATGTTATGATCATAATAATAATAAAAAAAATGTACATAGCATTTATCGAAACCAGAGCTTACAAAGACAGAATGTTACATACAGTGTGGTACATATGAATTTCACACATAAACCAACCTGCAGACACATATAAGTACACACATGCAGACAAATGTACCCACACTGAATAAGATAATAAACTTATTTTCAATAAAAATGCGTTTTCAGAAGCATTTAAAAAAAAGATGCTGATTTTGCGAGTTCGTCCAGCAGGTTGTTCCTGGATTGAAGCTCGGCCCCCTTTAGCTTTACACCTCAACATGGGAACAGCTTACAGTCCTGCGAGGACCTCAGACTGTGTGCAGGATTAAAGGGACGCAGTAGCTCACAGATGTAGTCTTAAGTAATAAACTGGTAACCAGGGCAAAGACAGTAAAAAGAGTAATACGATCTCTTGTTGATTGTTGAATCGAAACAAAATCGGCCCAATTATCCTGTAGTGTGCTGCCAGCATTAGTTTTGTTGGAAAAGGGAGCACATGGGGATATTCTTTTGATATGCAGATTGTCAGGGCCACTAATAAGGTTTATTTACATCACTTTTAGTATTTAATTGAAGAAAGTTAGCAGCCATCTGTTTGTTGTCTTTAGGTTTTCAGGCTTTACCGTGTCGTGTATCATCAGCATAAAGATGGATGGAAATGCCTCCACGCCTACGAATACACAATTTACAGCACAGCTCATAAATCCTACATTTTGTTAACAGCTCAGTAGTTTAGATTATATGATGATTAGAAGAGTAAATTATTTCTGCACCACATTGGTTAGGTTTCCGTGTCTAGACCTGTGGAGACCTCTGGTGTCTTGTTCCTGTTTCCTGCTGCAGCCTCCTGCTTCAGGATCAGTCAACGTTTTGTTTTTTGGACATTTTCAGATGAAAGGCTGCATCCGAGTGCTGAAGGAGCAGCCGCCCAGCAGTGTGGAGGGATTACTCAACGCTCTCAGGTCTGACAGCCTCCACAAACACATCACAAATACTGTGATAGAAATGATCAACTGCAGTGTGCTGTAGTCTATTTAAACGGCTGAACTTTTCTGACCTGATATTATGATTATTATTTTTGAGTTATTATTTAACTGCCCCCTCCATCCCTGCAGGTATACGACCAAACATCTGAACGATGAGGCTACCTCCAAGCAGATCAAAACCTTGTTGCAGCCAAATTAACTCCATGCTTCTTCAGCGGAACTGAAACTGGAACGATACTGGGAAGTATTTTGGTCCAAATTTCAAAAGAACTACTGAACAAACCTTTAGCTAATGTGTCTTTGTTTAACCTCAGTTATTGTTTTTTTTTTAAACTCAGATTTTTTGTTGTAAAATAAAAAGAGAAAAGAAAAGAAAAAGAGCGAAACCTTTTAGTTGGTTGATCCAAGAGAAGATGGTGTTAAAACCAGCAGAGCTGCGTTCACGTCATGTCAGATTTACAACAAAAGGTGCGTTTGACTTCATGCTGAACTAATGTGATGCAGGCTGGACTTAAAACAAGGCGTGCTGGTTAGGAATTGTGTCCGACTTTTGCCGGCGCTGCAAAACGTCACCATGTCACATGACATTAAATCCTCACGGGAGCAAGACGGCTCATAGGCGCCCAGTCCGGCGGCTGCAGTTGCAATAAGCTCATGCAGGTAGAATGTGTCCGACTTGACGCCGCTGTTTTTATACCCCGCCCCTGCGAAGATTACAGACTTTTCCTTTGCTTCCAGAATGTGTCACATAAAGAAAATATTGCAGTGAATTAACTGAAATTGAAAGTTCTGTTAGCGCCACCTAGAGACCCACATCTTAAAAATGTTTTCATATGTCTTCCGGTGTTTTGCCAAACTCTTCTAATTCCCAACTCGTCACAAATGAACGCTTGGTCAACACCCTTTGGCGTTGTTGTTGCACGTGTAGGTCTCCACGTTTAGGTTAGCAATAACACATATGCAACGTCCAGACTGACTTCAGAATAAAACTAGTGGTGAACATTGTTAAAGGTGAAGGCACTTGGTTAGGTTTAGGAAAACATCATAGTTCGGAACGTAAGTAACATAACTGAAAAATAATCAATGCTGACATTTTGTTTCCTAAAGAAGAAACAAAGACTGATCTCCTGGGTTGGTTTCTGACTCACTCATCCACACCAACCACTTCTTTACTTGGACTTTTCTGTTATTTATAAATGGCCTACTTTTAGCATTGACAATGACGCTAAATGGCTTCCCCCAGTGCGTTGAACGATGATGTGGTCGTTCCATAGCCGTTCAGAAGAGCCATAAACACACAAACTAGTTTGTTTCAAACATTCACGGCCTCAACCTCTTCCAGGAGTGGAGCCAAAAATCGTCTTCTGGAGACCATGAATGTCCAGACCACATATGATCTCTTTTTGGCCAATACTTGAGGAGATTTGTATGGACAATCTGCGGTTCCTGACCGTCCGTGGGGCAAAATAAACGTCTTTAGCAACTGCAGCTGGGTCTGCTTGATTTAAATAGGCTAAACAAAATGACCCACAACTGGGCTGTGTAGACTTTGCGAAGGCTTGAGCATGTTTACCATTTATTTATCAGGTCATCTGTACTTCTGATGTGACGAGAATGCAGCTTTGGCGGTTTTCATGCAGCACCGATCTGTTAGCTGCCTTAGGGTTAAAGTGTGTTGGTGGTTCAACAGATCATCACCTCAGCCCCTTTTCCACCAGATGAACTTTTCCCCATTTCAAGAACCCAGGAACCTTTTTACTGGAGGAACCTTATCCCGGTATTAATTCCTCAGCCGCAGTTCCTACCTCAGTAAAAAGTCTCTGTGGCTGAGGTTGTACTTTTCAGTTAAACTTTGTAAACTGCTGAAATTCACAGTTTTACAGGACTGAACATCAGTGATTGGTCAAAAGCAAGATCAGCGAGAATCAAAAAGGAAAACACAGGTTTATTACAATTCATAGTTTTCACGTGACGTCACATTCCAAGGAAAACGCTCCCTTGGAGGCCAAAAAAGACGTTAATTTCTGCTGCCCGCCAGGAAGCAAGTGACACGCTGTTACTTTGAGTTCGTTACTTTTGCGTAGCGTTAAAATTCTGGATGGTT
Organism: Micropterus salmoides; assembly: GCF_014851395.1. Taxonomy (NCBI): domain Eukaryota; kingdom Metazoa; phylum Chordata; class Actinopteri; order Centrarchiformes; family Centrarchidae; genus Micropterus; species Micropterus salmoides. The sequence goes on along the minus strand of NW_024040485.1, from coordinate 30,711,388 downwards.
GTTGTGCTTTCGGATGCACTAATCGACGAGGAGACAAGCCTGAGCTGTGTGAGGTGAGGGATTCCCTACAAGGTAGACGTAAACATTACCAAAGTCGAGCGCTGGCAGGGACCCGGCGGTTTTAACACTTGCAATTTGTGTCCATATCTTTTTCCGCTCTTCCAAATGAGTTTTCCAAACCTGTTTGACACCTGATGTTTGTTGCTGTTTGATCCATTTTAAAGGGCACTATTTTCTCAGCCAGCCTCTTACTGTGAGTAATGTGTAAGCGAGAGCGAGGGTAATAGAAGGAGAAATAGTTAGAAAATATTGATGATATATTTATATTGCGGTGGGCTTTTACAAATAAATCAAGTATGGAAAACACCGGATGAGTGAGTGGTTCAAATTAGCAAAATTACAGACTTCCTGAATGTGTCACGCCTTGACAATTTTTTGTCTTAGTTGTAAATGTCTGTCTGGATCTTAGAGCCTCACGTGAACTGAATTTCACTCAATGCTCACGGCCCTAAAATCATGCACAGACAATAGAAGTTCCTGGTTTCTTGAAGGGTCATTTGGATTCTTTGGTGGAAAAAGGTTGAAATACTTAGTAGCCAGTTTATTGGGGTAAATTTAAACAGCTCATTCCTCCTCAGAAGATGAGCTGTTGGTGTCACTAACATCTGGTAAAATTAGCTTTTGGGACTCATTGACTGTAACTGCGTAGGAACCATAGAAAAGCTCAGGGAGAAGCTGCGAGCTGCTTTTTATTGTAGGTGGCAAATAGAACCAGCCTTACGTTTGACAAACCAACCAGTCAGTCCAAAGCAAAGTAAGTTTCCAGGTGCAACATCTTCATCACCGTGAGTCACGGTTTTCCAAATGTTTTGCAAGACAGAAGACTTTGGACTGAGGACTGGTTGTGGTTGTGGTTAACGAGGTGGGGAGGTTAACCACCAGGTTAACAGCACACAGCCACTTCACCGCATCTTTCTATGAGAAGCATCTTTGACGGTCTCCCACGCACTGGATAAGATAAACCCAGTTTTTATTTCTGTTTTTGCAGTTAAATCTACAAATTCACAGTATGATTTAATGAAGAGTAGGAATGATGTCATAACATTTTTTCATGCATGGGCCAGCAGTGTAAAACTGTCTGTATGATGTGGACAGCTAACATAGGAAGCACTGTAATAAACCGGCTACTGAGAGCAGTTTGGAACTAGCTAAGAGAAGGAGAACCACTGTGACGAACAAGATGCGGTACTGATACGAGGGAAACCTCAGACTGATGTGGAGTTAAGTTTTCTCAATGTTTGAACTGATCTGATCAGTGGGACTGCTGACTGGAAATCTTTACAAGCTTTTTATTTTTAGTTTGCTTTGTATGTTAATGCTGCAGTGTCAGGGATTGAATGGCATTAAATGTTTTAAATGATTTTTGTGTCGGCCAAATAAAGTTTATACATTTTTAAGAAAAATCTGATTCGACTGGGGAGTTTTTTTAATCTAGTAATCATTATATAATTGTTCTGTAATTGACCCTCTCAGCTGCTTCGGGAGGGTCTGAGTTTCTATGGGTCTGACTCACCCACAAGACGGGAACTACTCCCGTTTGGATGGTGAACTTCCTACTCTGCACTAATTTCCTGTGACATACCACAGGGATCCTAAGCTATTTATATGTTCTCTTTTCGGGCTATTTTTTTTTTTTTAGAAAAATCTGAATGACTGCTTTGACTGATGTTTCATTCTTGGAGTCAGCATCTGACTCAGTGGACCCTGCAAAACTCCGTCACATCTTGGTTGCGGTCCACATGTCCACAGGAAGCGTTTCAGAAGCTGTCTGTGCTTCGACAAACACAAAGCAATATAGTTTAGATTTGTTTAGCCAATTCTTTTATACCTGGTTATAAACAAACTAAAACAAATTTAAGTAACAGAAACAAACAAGACGAAACAGTGGTCTTGTGTGTACGTAAAGACGAAGTCAGTAACAATGAAAAGCATGTTTAAATTCACATTTTTACATCAATTGTATTTAAATACATACACAAGAGAATTCAACACAACAACATTGACCAGTGAAATGCCCTGTTCACACATCTGGTTAACAATCGTCGTCTCCAGCAGCCAGAACAAAACTGGAACAAGATGCAGCCTCATCCGGTGGACACTGGGGGTTAGGCTGGCTACACACAGCTGTATTGTCCCCAAGCAGCAACCTCAGGGCTGAAAAACTGCAGTAGTTCCTCTAATAGCCACTTGAGGCAGCCTTACAATGCCCCATGTTAAAATGCCCAGCTTTACAGCAGAAGTAAACATGTTTACAGCCTGGTACAGAATACAGTTTTGGTCTCTATAGCTAATATCCCCATATGACACAACTGAAGGGGGGTGAATTTTTGTTTAACTCACCTGTTTAAATTATATTAAGCTTAAAGTTATGCATAATTAAGGATGGGCAGCTTTGAGTGACAGCTGGGGACCCACCTAGCAGGCTTCATTCGGCCCGACTCAGCTCCACCTCTTTGCACATTTTTGGATTAGCCAGAGTCTGTTACTGCCAACACATTCTCATTCCCAACCCGTCACATATGGACGCTTGCTCAAGACTCCTTGCTGTTGCTTTTTAACGCCCTGGGTAAGCTTTAGGATAGTTTTTTGCATGTGTAAGGCTCCTTGCATTGTGAAACGGCAAATTTGATTAAGTTTAGGCACCAAAGCTACTGGGTAAGGTTCAGGAAAACATCATGTTTTGGGTTAAAATAACTACGTTACTTACTTAACTTACACAACCTACCTAAAAAAACAAAAGTTGACTGTTTCAAACATAAACAAACACCAGCCTCCTGGGTGAAAGTCCAGTTTCTGATGTACCCGTCCTCCCAAACCACCTCCTTACTTGGACTTTTCTGTTCCTACACCTGCTTTTAGTGATGCCACAGGGCTTCCCCCCAGTGCATTGAACGTTGACGATAAGGGGCTTCCCAGCGCGCTACAAATTTACCCCAAGGGGTCTTGACCATGCGTCCATATGTGACGACTTAATAGTGAGAACTGGTTGGCCAAGATGGTGATGGCCGGAGCCGCCCACGTAGGTGACATCACAGAGACCATGTCCATGTGGTGGGCAGTCTTTCTAAGATTCTCTGGGTCTCCCCTGTTCTTGCATTTCTTTACTGTTATAAATTCAGTTTATAATTTATTTCTCACCCCATCACTACCTTAGCTGTTCGGATCAATCACTCCCGTCTATTCAAATCTCCAAATTAAACTCTGACACAGATTGTTTGCAGATTGTGGAACAGTTGATGTCAGTATTTTTAAATCCTTCCTAAGACTCAGATTTTCACTTCTGCTTTTCAGTCGATGCTAATATCCTTTGACCGCAAGATTGTTTTTAATGTGTCTGTTGTTTTTCTGCTGATTTAGCTAAAACTTGGTGTATTTATTCGTCTTCGGTTGTTATGATGTGACTCTATTTTGAAATCTGGTCGTCTTTTGTTCAAGTGATATATAAATAAACTGACTCGACCAGACGGGGAAATGTTTCATTTAACTGGACTTTATTTCCATTCTCACTCAGAAGTTCTCTGAGGTTACAGTAAGTTGAAAGTATTTAACTACACCCCACCCAACACACACACACACACACACACATTTGTACTTGTATACTTGTGAGGACCCAAACTGACTTAAAAGTACATTTCTTAATCCTGGCCACAGTTCCCCAATCTGTTTATCCAGGCAGGTCAGAAAGGTTGGGTGGGGGGGGGTCCCTTTGGTCAGTCAGCACAGACTACAAGTTCAATGTATTTACAGAAAAAACAAAACAATTAAAAGCCTTTAAAAGTTTATGTTTTATTTTTTCTTTGGTGGCAAATGTTCCAGGGTCCAGTTCTGGTTTTGCAGCCTTGGGGTTGGAAGCCTCTGCCTCTAACCCTTAAACCCTAAAATCTAAGCTTAAACCTAAAAAAACCAATCCTCAAGCAGCTGTTTCAAGCTGTGAGGACTGAATAAAATATCAAACTCTTATCGGGTCCTCGCAGAGATAGAAGAGCACAGACTGAGTCAGCCTGAGATAACAGACGTTTGAACTTTCCATTTTAATTTACACACACTCAAACTAACACACACAGTTGTTTCCTGTCACATGTATTTCCCAGGAATTACTAACTTCCAAAGAATCTGAATACTGTGTGTGTGTGTGTGTGTGTGTGTGTGTGCTATTTGATAACCCTACATTTTTCCTCGCCGGTGTCATTGCTGAGATTGTGGGAAATGAGGAGGGCAGTAACCAAAGATTCAAGACCAACAACACCGCAGGACCGGTGGATCTGAGGACGCCGTTCAGGTCGTCCACACACAAAAACACACCCACACACATCAAAAACCCATTACTGTGTACTATGTACACTGTGAGACATTTCAGGTTTACCTTGGAAATGCAGGTTAACTCAACTTGAAGACTGCCTTTGTTTCCACTCACAATTTAAAGTTCATAAAGTTGAAATATCAACAGTGTTCTAGTTTCCTCAATGTTGCTTTTTAGTTTAATTAACTTTTCATAACTTGTTCATAACTTACATACTTTGAGTTAAAACCCAAAAATATTTTCTTTACCACTGCCTGAAAACTTCTCTCAACTATACTAAGCTGCATTATTCTAACTTACAGTTTCAAGTTAAAACAACTTATCCACTTTTAAACTACTTTCAATTTCAAGTTAAGAGGATTTAAATTCAAAATTACTTTAAATTTCCATGTATAAGGCCGCTGTCGGGTACTTTTCCTCTGGTGGAACTGGTCCTTTCTTGTTTACCACAAAAGTCTCTATTTTTTTGTTGGAATTTAAATACATGACTTATAATTAATAGTCGTTTATATCTGTGATTCAACTTTGCCATGTTATTATTTTTTTCAACTGAGTGACTTCAACAAAAGTCTCAAATAGTCAACACAATGAATTAATCCAAGTTTAACTTTTGAAAACTCACACAGTTGAGTTCCTAATCCAAAACTTGTCAGAGCTCTTTGAGAAAAAAAAGAAAAGAAAAAAAGAAGTAAATAAACAGAAAGTATGTGTGTTTATAGTTTTCATTGTTTCAAACATGTTGGATTGTCCAAAATGACTCTTTATATGTTATTATCAGAATTAGAGCCAGTAAAATGTAAAGCCTGCTTCAGTCCAACTCTGCAGCCAGTAGGGGGCACTAGAAGACACTTTAGACAGATAATCACGTGTGGAGGGACAGAAGGTGAGTGTTATATAGTGTTATCATGTTGGGGACGTTTGAATACAATCTTATCTGTATAATAAGTGTGTGTAGATTAGATGTCCAAGCTGCTGTAAATATGTGTGTGTGTGTGTGTGTGTGTGTGTGTGTGTGTGTGTGTGTGTGTGTTCCCGTTTGATTCCAGGAATGAGACACTGGGAAACCTGTGTTCTAGGTGTGTCTCACCTGAGATCAAAGAGAGGAAGCCGGGAGGGGGCGGGACTTTTCTTTTTTATCAAACATCCGTTATAACGGTGCGGCAGCTCGCCCACGCCCTACTGATGTACCGAGAACTAAACTACTGTGGTGGAGGATCTTTCTCTAACTTTAACCAAGTGCCCTGAGAGTTCAGCATACGGCAACTTAAGAAAACACCTTTACCAACTTGACAACATGCACAGCATTTAGAAAAAATGGTTAAAAGTGATAAAACAACCGAACACAGAAACTCTGCAAGCAGCACAGATGACAAAAAAAATTATTTCCAGCTAATTTGCAACCTCCGGATCTGACAAGTGAAGCAGTGCTGAAGTGCCTTATGAAGTGCATTTTCTCTGACAGCAAGCAGTCTCTGAGAAAATGTTTCTACTTCTCAGCTGATTTATTCCCTCAGTAATCACTTTCCTGATGAGTTTATGGTCTCAGTCGCTAGTTTCAAGTCTTCTTCAACACAGCGTGATGTTCATTTAGTAAATTATGGTCCCATTTAGAGGAACAGAGACCAGAAAGCAGGGCAGGCTTTAGGGCGGGGCTACAAGGTGATCGACAAGAGTCTATAACGGCGATCAGTATATACACTGAACAAAATTATAAACACAACACTTTTGTTTTTGCCCCCATTCACCATGAGCTGATCTCAAAGATCTGAGACTTTCTCTATGTACACAAAAGGCCTGTTTCTCTCAAATATTGTTCACAAATCGGTCAAAATCTGTGTTAGTGAGCACTTCTCCTTTGCCGAGATAATCCATCCACCTCACAGATGTGGCATATCAAGATGCTCATCAGACAGCATGGGGATTGCACAGGTGTCCCTTAGGCTGCCCACAATAAAAGGCCTTAGGCTGCCCACAATAAAAGGCCTTAGGCTGCCCACAATAAAAGGCCTTAGGCTGGCCACAATAAAAGACCACTCCAAAATGTGCAGTTTCACTGTTGGCATCGACATCAGTAAAAAAACGTCCACCTGCACGACGCCATACACGCTGTCTGCCCTGTACAGTGAAAACCGGGATTCATCCGTGAAGAGTCTCCAGACCCCATCAAATGTGAGCATTTGCCCACTCAAGTCGGTTACGACGACAAACTGCAATCAGGTCGAGACGAGCATGCAGATGAGCTTCTCTGATACAGTTCCTGACAGTTTGTGCAGAAATTCTTTGGTTATGCAAACCGATTGTTGCTGCAGTTGTCCGGGTGGCTGGTCTCAGACAATTGGAGGTGAAGATGCTGGATGTGGAGGTCCTGGGCTGGTGTGGTTATACGTGGTCTGGTTGTGAGGCTGGTTGGATGTACAGCCAAATTCTCTGAAACGCCTTTGGAGACGGCTTATGGTAGAGAAATGAACGGGCAACAGCTCTGGTGGACATTCCTGCAGTCAGCGTGCCAACTGCACGCTCCCTCAAGACATCTGTGGCGTTGTGCTGTGTGATGGAACTGCACATTTTGGAGTGGCCTTTTATTGTGGCCAGCCTAAGGCACACCTGTGCAATAGCAACGGTGTGCATCACTTTTTAAGTGTCCCCTGGAAACACTTTCTATAGTGTTCCTGTTTTCTCACTTTGCAGCTTTTTCTCTGAATGCTGCAGATGCATTGTCAAATTGGTGAAGATGTTTCCTAAAGTTGCAGTGTGTTGAGTTCTCAGGGCCACCGTAGTTGATGCCTAAACATAACCATAAAAAAAGATGCAGATTTCATCTTAATGCCAGATGTAAATGGGGTGATGACGACAACTGAGCTCCATTAGTTGATTTAGACGTGACGTGTGGTTGAAAGCTCTGGAAACACCAGTAAGTGGACGTTGGCTTAAGATAATTTTGTCACACATCCTGAGCTCAGAGTTCACGCTGAGGGACTCTAGATCTCCATAATATTTCACGTACATCACACCTGCCAGAACAGAAAAGCACATGTAAAAATCATGTTTGAATGAAAAGCTTAGATCATGTGAGCTTTTAGCAAAGGGGAAATGTCCAAAAATAATGTGAATTTATCGCACATATAATGTGTTTTACAAGATACTTCTGAATGTTTTTGTTTTCACACATCAAATATCTGAAAATAAGTGAAATCATCTGGCTGTAAAATGATCTTTCTATCTGTAAAATGTAAGAAAATGTCTTTATGTGTGGATTTAAAACCATCACAATGTGCTGTACATATGTATTTTAACACACCATCTGAATATTTTGTCGAGAAATGTAACAAAATTTAAAAACACAACATAAATACAATTAAAACTGTGTGTTTACTGTCTGTGATCAGTGTACAGTGGCCTGCAGGGACAAACACAGTCAGTAACGTTGGACGTGGGTAAGTTTCCACTGCTGTTGAGAAAAAGTCAAACCCACGAGATGTTTAACTTCACTGACTCCAATCGGGTCAAATATTATTATCCCATCAGACACGACTTCCTCCACCTGTGGCAGTTAAAAATAAACCTGTGTGGGTTTTTTTTTATCAGACTCGCAGATAATAAACACTCACACAGGTGACTCTCTCCACTTCCTGTCAGCTTCGTTTTATAAACTAGCACACAGCTGGAAAAGTTAATACATTCAAGTCACCATAAATAACCTTATTCTCTTCCTCCTCACTTTTACTTTAAAAATGTTTTTTTCATACGCAGCTGTGGAAGAAGTGCTGATATTTTACCGGAGTACTGAAGTAATGATGCCATAATGCAGAAAAAGTCCTGCATTCAAAAATGTTCAGTATCAAAATATACACAAAAGGACCAAAAGTTTAAGTACTCATTATGCAGAATAAGGCTCAGAATAATATATAATATATTACTAGATTCTAATTATTGATGCATTCATGTGTTCATCACTTTAATGTTGCAGGAGACAGTCACATGTCGCTGTTGAAGGATTGATTCTCTGCAGCTCTGTCAGAGGAGAAATAAACGTTTGTTTGAAAGTTAATTTGTGACCTTACTTTTTTAACTCATGGTAAACTTACTGGCTGTTTCAGAAGCTTTCAGTCACATCATATTGTCTTCCTCTGTTGATAGAATCAGGCCGGTCAGGTTTTTCCACACCTAGCTGGGAAGAGCATTTCTGTCTGGCCCTGACAGAACCAGATTCACGATCCACATACTGGATTTTTAGGCTGTGTAATGTAAACTTTTATCAGTTTTTCTGCAGATACTTTGAGATCACACACTCACACAGCCCATAAAAGGAGTTTCCTTCCTCCTGGTCAGAGGGATAGATGCCAGCATGCAGCAGGAAGCCGCTCCTCTGTTTGTCTGATAACGGCGCTTGGCATTGTGGGTTAACAAAAAGGGACACATATGAAGCCTTATCAGTGGGCAGTTTGAGCTGTCAGGTGTGGAGTTTTACTTTTAGTTGCGTTGGTTAACCAGACTGCAGCTGTCTGATTAGATTACACAAAAACTGCTGCGACTGTTTTCTTTTCATCTTAACCTCCCGCCGCCTCGTTTCTGTCGGAGACGCTGACGTCCTGACGTCAAAGCATGCAGAGCATTTTCCTTTAACCAATCCGCAGCACACACCCCCTCCGTCTCCTGCTTTAATTAATTAATACATTTTATGCTTTTACTATATTACACATTTGGTTTGACAATAAACATTTAGAAGGAAACATCATTACTGTCTGAATTATGTTCACTGGCTGTACAGACAAACTGGAGCCTCACAAATATCTAGTTTCATGTTTAACAAGACTTAAAGCAACTGCTCGCTGTAGATTTTAATCAAACAAACAAGAGGAAATAGAGCATTTGTTGGGGACTGTATTCAGTATCATCAGAATGATCCTTTAAGTTTAGAGCAGCAGAATATTGTTAACGGCAGGAATGAAAAGTGCTTGAGGATCCCAGATGTGTCACATTGTGGATTGAGGACGTTTTTCAATATCTATTTTATTATATTATATGTTTAAAGTGGCTCCTCTGTGATTGGACTGTAGCCCTGGATGTTTAATGTGTCACCTGACAGTAGTGAAGATTAGGGCTGCAACTAACTGACCATTTGGATAACGGATAATTGTTTTATAAATCGCACAATTACTCAGTGACTCTTATTTAGCTATCAGATTTTACTTTTGGCTTGAGGTTGTTTTAGGCATGTGCTAAACTAACTAAGACGAAAGATGAATATTTAATTCAAAAATACATCTTTAATGAAGTTTACTGCTGATACAGTCACCATAAATAACCTTATTCTCTTCCTCCTCACTTTTACTTTACAAATGTTTTTTTCATACGCAGCTGTGGAAGAAGTGCTGATATTTTACCGGAGTACTGAAGTAATGATGCCATAATGCAGAAAATGCATTCAAAATGTTCAGTATCAAAATATACACAAAAGGACCAAAAGTTTAAGTACTCATTATGCAGAATAAGGCAGAGCCTGTGGTGTTTACATAAGAAGCATCCAAGAAAAAGTTCCTGATGCTCCGGGGTAACAAGAAACTTTGTGCTCAGAGGACGGTTAACAACGTCGAGGACAAACGTGGATAACCAGTGGTGTAGCTTATCCTCTCTGGAGAGAGGAGAAGGACTGGGGGCTCAAACTCGCAGCAGGCTCTCGACCTGAATAACAGATTATTGTCGGCGGACGTCATGAGCAGGTGTCGACAGTGTTTGTGTCATTACTCTCACTGCCAGAAGAGAGAGACAAAAGTTCAGCAAGTGCAGTTTTTAGAGTGAAAGGGGTTGTTCACTTCACTACAGTCTGCCTGATGACCACCAACTAATCAATATTCCAATTTGGTCCAATTGGTCATCGATTTGTTAACTACCTTTATTATTTGTTGCACCTATAAGTGTAAACAGAGTACAGACGCAGGACAAAGTGTGTTACAAAGCTGAAGTCTTCGGATGTGAAGGATAAACTCTGAAGACAGGCAGGAAACAGTTTGCTCTCAGCTGTCTCACCTGAGCTGTGAAGAGCAAGAAACTGAGTGGATGTCAGAAACCACAGCAGATGAAGCTTCTCTTAAAGGCCGGCTCCAGTTCTTAGAAAAACCCGCTGCAGTATTTTTAGGTGCTGTTTGATGTACCTTCACTCACATAACTAACTGGCTTTCGCTTTCTGTCTCTTCAACCTCTCTGTTGTGATGAGCGGAAAACCCATCTCCAGTGACGGAGAACGGCGTGAAAGAAACTACACGTCAAGAGTTTACCTCTAAAACAAGTAAGAAATAAAACTAAAACTGTAGTCATAGTGTTGGTTTGGAGATTTTTATTCCACTAATCATAAAGTGTAACATTAAATCAGAATAAACTGGCTCTTTCTGAGGGAGATTTCTCGCCTTCTGTCTGCCAAATGAGTAAATGTAAATTTATTTATGCTTTAAAATGATGAAAATCATTCATGAACCCTGAACCTCTCACTGTTTGACTCGGCTTCTTTAAACCTTTACAGTACATCACAGAGGTCTTTAGGTAGACAGACCTGCGTCCTTTCAAAACTGCAGCTGAAGCTCCAGACTGTCGGACTGGTTGGAGTCCAGACTTCACTGCTCGCTCTGTTCCACCAGCGAGCGACCTCCTCCAACCTAAACCTGTTGGCTGAACAGCGTGCCAAATGTAAAACAAAACGGCAACCGATCTTTTGCTGGAGGCCTTCTGTGGTCGTTTTATGTGTATGACCCTTTAAACAAGCTTGCATTTTTGGGTTTATGCTTAATATTATTCACAGCACTTTGTAACATGTCTTAAAAAAGGTGCTATAGCCTATAAATAAAGTTTTATTTACTTACTCATTCACACCAGCTCCTGGAACTTACTACAAGCTCACTTCTTCTTTTGGTCTTGCTGGAAACCCCCTTTGCCCTCCCAAAAACAAACGCATTCCTGGAGTTTACTTTCTATATTTTAGGACAAATCAGTTCCACTACAGCAGCTGGGTATAAGAAACTGAAACCTCTGTGCCAAAGTAAAACAACGATTACTTCGTGAGCACAGACAAAACTACAGCTCCCATGAAAAATTAAGTAAAAGCGCTGCAGTGTACGTACGTAGGTCATCAGAACCCTGGTTTCATGCATTTTGTCAACTAACCGCAGGCACTCGACTCTCTGACGTTTGACCTGCGGCGGTCTGGTGGCTTATGGGAAATGGTGTTTGTTAAAGGATGCTAAAAAGCATGTAATACATATTATTTGGTTCTCAAGAAAACTTTCCTGATCAGGTGTTTGAGCTGTTTCCACAGCTTCTATCAGAGGAGACCAGAGCTGTAATGTTTACATGCACAAAGGCTTCACTGTGGAAGTTCTGCACAGGGGCAGGTTTCCGTTTAATAAATACACCGCTCAGAGACAGTTACAGCCAACCTGACCTTTGCCGCAAGACACAGAAACTTCTTATGAGACATCGACACCAGAACGAGCAGCGCAGAAGTTTTCAAAGCATCGGCTCAGTTGTGTTTTTGCAGAAGTCGTTTTTCTGCTGAAACTCGGGGCTCGAGCAGGCTGAACGGAGGGGAGACACCGGTGACTCACAGTTTACTCACACATGCTGATTTCTTCTGACACATTTATATTTTCCTAATTTAACAGCACGTTTCTTTCTCTGGCCACAGATCTTTTCCCCCTTTTTGATCACTGCCTCAAAGGGAAGTTCCCCCTCAGACCTGTGATGCGTTCTCTCATCTGTCGTCTTTCTGATTCTCGTGCTCTCGTGGGCTGAAGGCATTATATCTTATCCTGTCCTTTGTCTCTCTCTCTCTGTATATCGGAAATTCTCGATGTTGCCCTTTATTTATTTGAAGGAATGAGAGAATCAGCAGCAACTTCCTTTGAGTTGTGCTTTTAGTTTTTAATTCTTCTGTTTTGTATTTGGACTTATATGGACTTCCTGTTTTCTGTTGCTGCTGGTACTTCCTCCATTTCTTTCACATTAAAAGCCTTCCAGCTGTTTGGGGAATGATCTTGTCACTTGCCTGAAAGGTTTCATTTACAGGAAGTCGTTTGTTTTATCAACAGCAGCTTAACTTCGACTTAAAAAGGGTAAATTAAATGTTGTGTCCTCATGCCATACTAACTGCAGACAGTATGTTCTACAGGCATGTCCTCTTTGTGAACTGTTTCTGTGGTGTAGAGTGATATCGTGCCATTTAACAGCAGATGTTTTTTCAAAGATTTAATGCATATTTTTGATCTCCTCTGGTAGCTTTTTTTGCAGCTCTTTCATCCCGACCCTTAAATTGACTTTGTGCTTTGCGTTGTGACAAAACATCAGCGGCTCAGTCACAAATCAAACAACTAACTGTTGAACGCTGCTATAGATGCACACACGGTCCTGCACTTTCCATCCTCAAAATGAGTGTATTTTTATGGTCTCCAGGAAACGAGGGAACATAAAATCCTTTTCTTTCTCTACTAACAAAAAACATGTTTTCCAACATGTACAGCAGCCCCACGCTGGCTTCTAGCTCCAACAGCACAACAACAGAAACTCCATTGTGTCATTAAACGAGTGTTTGGTGAACGCTGCTCTGTCCTGTGGTCGGCAGCTTTTTTGTGTTGGTGGTCTGCAGACAGATGGGTTTCATTTTCCGCTCAGCGTGGGAGGAATTTGACGCTCGGGAAACCCTGCAGCAGACAAACACTGAGGTGTGGGGTGGAGGGTGGGTGGTGTAACGGGGGATACCGTCATGGTGTCCCATGGGGGGGTGCTCAGCAGTAAGTGTGTGTGTGTCGGGGGGAGTACAGGGCTGTAACCTCACAGAGAAAGTTGTGTTATTATTCTGGAGGTTTTAACAAAGTTAATGTTTGAAATGAATTCAGAGAAACTGAGGTGGAGATCGTTTCTGGTGAAGCTTCAAGTGTTTTTTAACCGGCCGCTGGAGTCCAGAGATGCTGATTGCTTTTTAAAAAAGGTCCTTGTGATCTTGAAGTGATGATTAAAATCATTTTTCTCGGCACACCCACACAGCGTTTTAGTTTCAATTACTCTGGCTGATTAGACCTCTGCTCGAGTTGAAGGTGGACAAAGCCTTTATGTCAACAAATGTCATGTACACTATATAAACAATTTTTAAAAAAAGTGTCAACTAACTGTAGAGAAAGAAGCCGGGGATGCAGAGTCTGACAAACAGGTAAATCAGGCAAGGTAAGTAAAAAAACTCCGGCCGGGGTCACGGGTGCATCTAGAGAAACTACAGGTGCGCTCACATGAAGCTGGGGGACTTGCCAAAAAGCGGCTGTTTTAATACTTCCTGTGCACAAGTGAAAGTTTTGCCGTGATGGTGCAGCTGCAGGAAGGACACACACCCTCTGGAGACCGTGAATCATCTTGTTTATCACCAACTATTGATAATCAGGATTATTGATTCATTCATACGTGTCATGTAAACTGGGGACGCTGGCTGGGCCTACATCTCCCCACCACATTTTAAAGGCATTTGTTTAAAATGTTCTGAAAAAAACACCAAGAAATGTTAAAAATCTAATTAAAATGCTTTGAAAAGTTTATTTGCATAATATGAAAACACGCCATACAATGTAAATATAGAAGAAACAGATCTGCGTTTTCAAAAAAACCCCAAAAGTAACTAAGCTAATAAAACAGCTGATTGCTGCATTATGTTCTATTTTTTTTTACATTTTGAATTTTTACCTGCCACCTGACTTTGGTGTTTCCTTTCATATAAATAAAGACATTTCCAGTAAATTGGTGCAGAAAATGTCTCCAGAATGCAGAAAATTAAGAGTTTAATGCTCTAAATCCCCCACTCGTCTCATTCAGCACTGAATATTTCTTCAAACGGTGTTAAAATATCTTCTCGCCTTGTTCTTGTGAACCCAGTATTGTGCATCGTCACTATCTTGTGAGCTCAGTGTATCGTCACACCCCTAATCTGAGCCCTGATGTCGCCATCTCTTGGATTCGCCGTCACTGGTTCCAGCTCCGTCAGTTGCTGCTTCTCTTTGTCATGAATTATACTAAATTCAACATATTTGGGTTTTGGATTGATAAAACAAGGAAAATGTTTTTTATAGACAAAACGCTGAATTAAAGAAGAGTAAGTAATCAGCAGACTCATCGATGCAGAAAACTGACAATATATATAAACCTCAATGCTTCTCCTGTGTTGTCTCCGTGTGGTGAACTCAAGTCAGGAGGGTCCTTCTCTGCTGACTGACCTCTCTCTGTCTCAGAAAGAAGAGATGAAACTGTGCGGTCAGGCGGCACAAAGCGACTTTAAAGAGAAAGTCAACGGAAAGACAGAATCAGAGGCTTTCTGGATCTGTGGAGTAAACGCACAGAGACGAGCGGAAAGAGGAGAGGGACTGGAGGGAAATAACAAAGAGCTTTGAGTTCCTGCTGAGTTTGAACTGCACACAAACAGACAGAAGGAAAAAAGAAAACTTAGCTTTGCAGGTATATTTGGTCAAAAAGCAAAGAATTGGACACCTTAAAATGTCGACCAGCTGGTGGCGCTAGAGAAAAGGTCAGGAGGACTCGTCGTTCGGTACGTCCGAACAAATGTTGAATAGTTGTTTAGATATTTCAGTTGGACCAAAGTGACCAAAGTGACCGACTGACTCAGCAGCTGCTCCCAATATGAGTGTGGACTGAAACCACTTTAACTTTAACAGCAGTGACTCATGACTTCAGTTGGGCCTGAGCCTCTTGACTCAAACTGACTTGAAACCCTCCCTAAGCCCAAATATAAATTATGGTATAAAAATGTGTGCAGAGCATCAACACTTCATTTAATTCATGACATTTGTTGTGTGAAACTGCTCCTCTGCTGTTTTTCAGTACAGGTTAACTTTTTATTCAACGTTTTTTGTGAAATGGGGCTAAATTTAGTGAAGATTAGTTCACATTTTATTATCTAACTTCCTTCCTTCCTTTACCATTAGCACATTAAACAGACAGAAGCAGGCAGAGAAAACTAGGAAATGCAGAGAAAGCGTCAGAACGATGAAAGGATTTTAAGATAAATATTTAAAAACTTGAAAGAAAAGAAAAGATACCAAACGTACAGGATGAGATTCTAGTAAATCCAGCGTGTCAAAGCATTTATAGAAGATCTTCTCAGCTTTTCTCTCGGGTTTCGGTGTAAATAAACAGCTGCTGGTTCATTTTGCCTCGCAGGCTGTTAAACCGGCTCTTTTCTCAGAAAACTGTTTTTGCATGCAAAGTTAACAGTGAAACAGCTTCAGGGCAGACTGGAAAAACTGTCAGCAGAGGCTCCCACACACTCCACACAGCACTGTACGCTGCCGCCTAAACAGCCTGGCCATTTTGTCTACCTCAGGGGTAGATGAGAAGACAGATTATCAGCTGGTGCGTCCACTTAGGAGACTGGAAAGACCGGAAGATGCTGGTCTACAGCTCAGCCCCGAATACAGACCGCAGGCTCCTGATTGAGCGTTTTCTGGGATCCGTCGGCTCAGATCTCAGTGCTCGACCCGCATCCTGAATGAGGTGGAAAACTTTTTTTTGGAACCGATGTGAACTTTACAGACCCGACTCACACGACATTAAAAGAAGGAGGGCAGCTGCAATGAAAACCGTTTGTCCCGGTTAAATCTGACACTTTAATGTTCTTTTCAGACAGACATTATTTTACAGTGTTGTCCTCTACTGTCCTCCATAGAGCCTTATCCAAATCGGATTGTGTAATTGTGTCCTTGGATTCAAAAAATCACCCACTAACGAGCTGCCGACGGGATTAAAATCACTGACCAAATCACCTCCTCCACAGACGTCCAGCTGGAGCTCAGGAAACAAGATGTGATCGCACTTCTATATAAATAACCCGATAATTAGCTTTGCAGAATTATATTTTTATAAGAACAAGTTCATGAAGTTTTTAAATTTTAACATTAAAAGTAAACTTAATATGGAAACTATTTACTTCAGAAAATGCAAAGTTTTACATATTTATATTTTATTAATAATAGTAGTACTTTAATATTATTTTAGTTTTGTATAATTTCTCTTGCTTACACTTCAATTATTTGTCTGTTTGTCGTCCCCCAGTGTTCACTTCCTGAATACGCTTGTGACACTAAAACAGAAGCTGCTACGCTGTGATTGGTTTCCTCGTTGACCAGCCAGATAAAATAACAATGATGAAAACTATCCCTGCTGGGAGTCTGGACCCAGACTCTACGGTGTCCTGCTGTCAAAGACAAATAAAACTCTCCACGACCGCTGAGTCTAAACTGTCCTCTAAATGAAGTCAAGAAATATGACCTTCTTTTGTCACAGGCGTGGATCTTTGTTCTGTTAAGGTCTCAGGTGGCACTCGTCAACTTGGGAAACATCATGTGATCGTGTCGTTACTCTCTTTAACTTTAACTGTACCAACACCACACGATGGGAGGGGCACGATGGGAGGCTCCACTACCTGACAGTTGTGGGGTGCCTGTGTCACAACTACCCTCCAATTTTAGTTGCACCTTAGTTACCACACCCTTATCTTCACTCCACCATACAACACTTCACATCCATGACATGCATCCAACCAAACATACATTTACAGAGGCAGGCAGAGGGGTTGAAGGAGTGGGAGAGATTCTCATTGGCCTCGTGTCCTACCCCTGGAGCCCCGGGCGTTGGGGTGCTGTGGGGTTGGTGGCGGCCTTGCCTGATCTGGGGTGGGCTGGGGGGGGTCGGGGCTCCCCTGGCGTGGGGGCCCGCCCTTGGCCTAGGGTTCTGCGACTCGGGCTTGTGGCCTTTGCTCATTTCTGGGCGGGTGGTGTGTCCCTGGGCCTGGGGCCCGTTGTCTCCTCTCCTCGCCTGGGCCCTCTTCGGCAGAGGTGAGGCTCCCGCTGCTTCCCCCTGCCAGCTCTCTCACGGTGGGGGCATTCGGGAGTCTCTGGGGCGCATGACCGTGCTGTCGGGTAGGTTTGGTGCTCCTCCTTGGGGTGCTTGACTGGGGAGGGCTGGCCCCTGTCCGGGGATGAGATCGGCCTCGGGGGCTGCTGTCACTGGCTGCACTGTAGGAGGGATGCCTCTGGCTGGGCTGGGGGACCGTTGGCCTGGTTCTCCCGCGTTTATCGCTCCCTGGCGTAGCGAGCTTCCCGGCACGGCTTTCTGCTGTTCTTCCTTGGGCGGGTACAGCTTCCCCCTGGACATGCGGTCTGGGGTCCTTTGCGCTTTGGGGGGTCGCAGGGTGTCCTGCTTCTGGGGTGGGGGTCTGCGGTGGGATTGTGGGCGATTATCGATGCATCTTGATGTATTATACTTTTTCCCTGGGCAGGGTCTCTGGATGGCTGCTGGGCGTTTAGTTTGTGCGTTGGAGTCCGGGAGGCATCTCCTCGTTGGCTTGGAGGGACCTGTTTGCGTTCGTGTTTTGCTTCGTTGGCCTCGATCCATGCTTGCCCATTTCTCTGTCGGCCAGTTGTTGACCCCTCTGGATACTGAGGTATATAGTTAGTTTTCGGGATGTGCATGTGGTGCGGGCAGGGCTGTTCTCCGGTTTGTTCTGGGTTTGTGCCTGAGTTCTCGGCCCTTGATGGATGGGTGGGTTGTTGGTGGCATGCAGCTGAGCTAGTTGATTTTGCCTCGTTGCTGGTTTGGCTGGTGTTGCATGGCGGCCGGGGCGCGCTGTGCATGGGGATGTCGGCTGGCGCCGGCGGCCTTAGTTTTTTTCCGGCGGTTGGGGGATGGTGGACTTTTATTGGCGGGTGCACGGTGACCTGTGCGGCGCGTTTCTGCCGGGCTGGACTTGCTGCTGGTGTCTCTCTCCGCTGGCTTTCGCTGTCGTGTTGTTCCGTTTGCTCTCTCTCTTTGCCCGACCTCGCACGCGAATTCGCGGGGGGCTGCTGGGCATGGGTGTCGCCGTGCTCGCGCAGTGTGCGCATTGGTCGTCACTTGTGCATTGGTGTTGATGATTGCGTGGCATTTGGGCATTGTGGTTGTTTGCTCGCGGCGGTGGGGTGCTGGATGGGGGAGGCCACTGGTCTATTGTTGTGTCTGCGCCGCGGTCGT